>NC_136507.1:61487526-61592526 GCF_053919585.1 Euprymna scolopes
GGCAATCACCTGTTGAGTATAAATAGGTGTGCCGATCAATATTCCGATGGGTGGTTTTCTGTTTTATACAGTGCTAGGTCGAACTATCATCTCAATATCATTGAGGCGTTAGTTATTAACAACTCTCGACCTAGCCTGTGTAGACAAAAGATTCTGAAACATCAGTTGGAGATATTCATTGATTTAAAACCACCTGAACAGTGAGATTTTTTTTTCCACTGTTCTTCCAACTGAAACCAAAATTCCCTTCTTCCCTCATTCGTTTTCTTAGTTTTTAATTTATCATTCTGACGTTTCCTCTTAGAGGGTCAGACGATAAGGCCTTAAGGAAAATTTTAATATATATATATATATATATATATATAGAGAGAGAGATGACTTAAATGCCATAAGCTATAACCAAACCGAAACCAAAACTTATGAAGAATTCGTGATAAAATTATTTATGGCAAGAAATGGAAGTACATAACAATTAAACGACCCGGATGCAAGTGTAACACAGAAAATGACACACGCTATCATATTAATATATAAATTGCAGACCTTAAATTGTTTATATATGCATATATTCTAACCCAGTCACCATCATGGAATTGGATACACTTCGAAACTAAGCGAATTTTATGCATTTTTGGAGATAAACTCTCGGCGTAAAGGTAGGCAATGTGGACTATTTTTAATTTATATCTTTCAATTTCTTGATTTCTCGATAAATCTATACAAAAAAAGGTTTAAATCGCGATAGACTTATTAATCCGTATTTCATCGTAACTCACTTGGCCGCCAACCGTGTAAACAGATTTTCTAAACACTTTCGAAACCGGTTTCTAAGTTCGTCCAATCCAATCGCATCGCCATTAAACAATCATATTTCATCCTCGCGAATACAAAATAACAAAAAGAGGAAACCATCTGCAAAAATGAACGGATATAAAACGAAATAAACGGCTGCGTTTCTCGTCTGTAGAATCAGTTAAGCGGGCCTCACTCCTGTCCCCTCGACCCAAAACTCTACTCTTGTTGACCTAATCCGACCTGATGTTCCTCAATCGGCCCTTTTGGTTATTTTCTTGTAAGCAGTCCATAAGTGGTGCTGACGCCGCCATTTTAAATATCCCCCATGTTGACCGAATGCGAAAAGAGTAAACCTGCTGAATTGGGAAGGGAAACTGCTGCTACTACTACTACTACTACTACTACTACTACTACTACTACTAAGAAGGAGAACAAGAAGAAGAAGAAGGAAGAAAAGAAAAAGGATAGCAAGAAGAAAGAAGAAAAGAAGAAGAAGAAGAAGAAGAAATAGGAAAGAAAGAAAGAAAGAAAGAAAGAAGAAGAAGAAGAAATTTAATCTAGAACAAGGCTGCAGACGAAGACATCTGGAAAATAAACGCTCAACGTCTTTTTGCCAGATAAGCTATAAATTATATGTAGTACACCGTCCAGATGTGTTGTTCAACCCTCGGGTGGGAATACTTTCTTTCCTTTTTCCACTTTCAGATGCATAACTAATTGAAAATATTACTGAAACAATATCAATAACACATGGTGTGTTTTTTGTGTTTATTTTTGTATCATCTTTATTTCCCAAAAAACTTTGAATGAAACGTGGTATTATTATTTTTCAAAAAGCAAAAATTTGTGAGGCTGAAAAGTTCTAAAAGTAAAACATCTTATCTAAGATCAAGGGACTTCGTCCCACCCCCGAGGGGTGGGGTGGGGGCCTAAAACTTGATTTCGCTATGCGTTGGCTCTTTTAAGGATATATGTCGTCCCTTTAAGGGCTGCTACTCATATTTTGCGTATTGTGTTTGCGTTTTTAGATTTTCTTTCATTAGACCAGTTGCCACTACAACAACCGGTACAATTTCAGGAACTATGTCATTTTCAAGCCATTCTTCAAACCCTGATATTTCATATTTTTTCGCGTTTGCCTCTATTTCGGTCATAGTTGTTCGGGACATCGATAATGAAAGCATCCCTTTTCGGCTTGTTCCAGATGCCTGTTTTGCAAGTATTTTAATGGTGGATGCTTCGACGAACTACAAGCCCTTGTACCCCTCGATGTAAATACCCCGACAAACCCGACAAGCAGCAAAGTTCCACCCATACACAGTAGCGATCCCTAGATGTAATATTCTTCTACTCTAATAGTTTCTTCCCCAGAACTGCTAGACTTTGGAATTCCCTTCCGGGTTCCTGATTCTCCAACTGTACTGACATGCAGAAGTTCAAGTGTAATGTGAATAGACATCTTGCTGCTCAACTCCCTACATAGTATTCCTACAAATTATGTCTCTGACTGTAGCCCCCTACATCAAAGTGGCACTGTCCTTGTTTGGAGTGAAAATGTAATATAGGTTTTCGGATATGCTGGCACGAATATTACAGTTAAATTTGGAACTTTACCAGATTTGGAAACTTTTGTTATCCAACGTAAAAGCTAATGCATTCCCTAGTAGACATTTTTTCACAACCGAGGAATTAGTAATGCGCATGCGTAACAACTTTCGGAATAAAGACACCCAACCTCCCCATGTTAAGAACGGCTTTCGGAATAAACACCCCCAATCTCCCTAAGTTACGAACAGCTTTCGGAATAAACACCCCATTTTTTTCCATTGGGAGGGGGGTGAAAAATATTTGCTTTCTTGTCTGCTCCAGTTATACGCATACGCGTTACTAACTACTCGGCTGTGAAAACAAAATGGTTGCGAGGGATTACATTAGATTTTACATGGGTTGTCATATGTTTTCATATCTGGTAAACGACCCATCAGCCCCAAATTTAACAGTGAAATCGTTGTCAGCATACACGAAAACCTATAAAAGTCGACATTTACAATCCAAAACTCGCCACGAGACTAAAATCAACCAATGAAAGGTTGACACGAAAGCAATCATTCAAACATAAGCAGAAGTTCTCTTGTCAATTATTTTTAAACAAAATTCAATAAAATTTGAATTTGCTCAAAACAATAAATTTGATAAAGTTTATATTTATCCACCCTGGGCTGATAGCAGTGTCAAGCGGTAGTTGCCAAGTCATTACAGCATTGTAAGTATAATTCTATTATTTTTTACATCGTATTCCGGAGCCATTCTACGCCAGAACTTTACATTATTAATATGTAATTATGATAGTACTATAAGTTATCCTTAAAATGATTAGAAAGAGAGATAGGTCTAACAAAACGTTACAGTCTGTATAAGTGGTTTATCTATCAAGCAAAATGTGCTGTCCTTGGGAACCGAACATTTTATTCGATCCCGAATTCTTTCTTTCCATTTAAAATGTGATATGAAAATCCGGCACTTCTGCAATACTGTGTGGTAACCACATTTTTTATTTTCAGTTTGGAGAATATTATAATGAGGACACATTTATTTGATGATCAGTCTGCAGCGCTGTTCTCAAATCACATTTTTGTTTCATTGGTACAAATTGCCATGTGGTCAGACGGTAAATTCAATTGGTGGCTTGATGACTAAGGTTTTCCCAGATATTGCTAAAAAATCCTGAAATGTTGGATGGCTTCGTGAAAGAGCAATATTGACCCTAGAAATGATGCTGTTGATACGATTAATTATAATCTTTTGCAAGAGTTATCAATCCATTGATTGTGTTATTAATGAAGATCAGGCAGTAGAATTTCCTGTAGAATTCACTACAGTCGTCTGGAATATCATATCATAATCTGAGGTGGAAGGAAGAAGCTCCAGTTTCATTATTAATAAATAGTGATTCACCTAAGCTGTGTAATGGCACACAGCAATAAAATCTTTGAAAATTAATGTTCTGGAAGCCATTATAATAACTGGAAATTTTAAAGGTGAAACTGTTAATTCCTCGGATTTCGTTTATTCTTTCTGACATGCCATTTCAGTTCAATCGTTTACAATTTCCAATAAAAATTGTTTTGCCATGTCTA
This sequence comes from Euprymna scolopes, assembly GCF_053919585.1. Lineage (NCBI taxonomy): Eukaryota > Metazoa > Mollusca > Cephalopoda > Sepiida > Sepiolidae > Euprymna > Euprymna scolopes. The sequence goes on from NC_136507.1 coordinate 61,491,459, forward strand.
TGAATAAAGCTCAAAGACAAAGCCTCAAAGTTGTTGGACTTAATCTTCAAACATCTTGCTTTTCTCATGGCCAGTTGTATGCTAGTTGCTCACGCATTGGAAGTCCTGAAAAATTCTATATTTTCACTTGTTAAAGATCACACGCAAAATGTTATTTATGTGCAGGTTGTTCAAAATTAATGCTACAGGTACATTTACCAGTGTTCAAGTATTTACCAAAGAAGAAGGAGAAAAATTTAAAAAAAATCAAGAGAAGTAAAGAAAGGGGAAAATACATTAGAGTGTGGGTCTACATATACACCGGCACAAAAGTTGAATATTTTTGTTTGTTCTCGGCCTCCCTCCTTATGCTAAGAGAAGAAAAAATAGGTTAACTAAAATCAGCTCAAGGCTATTGGGACATTTGACACGTAACATTAGTAAAAAATGGTTTAGGAGATGCTTATTCTGTTTATTGTTAAATATTCAATTTGCCATATTTAATTATTTGCCTCTTATTTTATAAAATAAAATTTAATTCAAAATTTATATAAAGTAATATCTAAGAGTAATTTATATTAATTTTGGGTACTTGTACAGTTTAATGAAGACATTAAAAATATAAAAATATCGAAAAAGGGTACATAGTACGTATCCGTTATGGAATAAAGTTCTCTGAAAAAAAATTCACTTAATTTCATCAAGTAGTTTTTTTTTCTTTTTTTTTACGGCGAAAAAACAATTTTTTATGATACCGAGCAAAAGGTAGTCATGTTTCGATTTTTAGGAAGAAAAACTATTATTTAAGATGGGGATGGTGGTGTCGGCGCTTTAAACTAAGTTATCTCCCCCGTGGCGTATTAAAAAAAAATCAAAGATGGCTACCTTCATTGCGCTCTCATAAAAACGTGTTTTTTTCGCTGTAAAAACAAACAAACAAACAAACAAACAAACAAACAAACAAACGAACAAACAAAAACTACTCGATCAAATAAAGTGAATTTTTTTTCGGAGATCTTCAGTCCAAAATGGATACATACAATATAACCTTCTTTCGATATTTTCATTTTTTAATCTCTCTCTCTCTCTCTCTCTCTCTTTCTCTCTCTCTCTCTCTCTCTCTCTCTCTATATATATATATATATATATATATATATATATATAGATAGATATATATATCTTCTATAATATAAAGCTGAACGTCTGTGTGTGTGTCTGGTCAGAAATAGGCTCCTATATGGTTGACTATTATAGAAAACTGATTACATATAATGATAGAAGATGTATCGAGACACAGGAATGGGTATGTTTGATCTGGCATAATGAGGATTCATTAAAATTGTGGGGTCTGCGTACGCGCCTGATCCACAAAGTATGGAAATAAAAAATTTAAAAATAAAAATAAAAAACGTTTATAAATGTTTTTGATATAGATGTACATAATAATACTTTGATAAGTATGTTTTAACTTAAATAGGGATGGTATAATAAAATTGTGGGGTCTGCGTTTGCGCCTACCCTCCATAGAATGGAAATAGGCACAAACTTTAATAAAGACTTTTCATATCTATCTGCGTAAGTATACTTTGATAATTATGTTTCAGTTTGAAGAAATATGGTATAATAAAATTATGGGGTATTCGTTCGCGCCTGACCTCCATAGAATGGAAATATGTCACAAAGTTTAACAAGGTTTTTTAATATAGATCCACAGAATATTGTGATAAGTGTTTCAGTGTGAACAGGTATGATATAATAAATTATGGGGTTTATCTATTTTATTTTTACTTTCATCATATTTTGCTTTGGTTTTGATACCCCCAAAATTCGAGGCTACCTCTTTACAACCCTTCCTTTTCATAACCTATCATACTTTCATAAATCAGAGTCCATTTTCTGTAGGCTGTTTTTGAACCCAGTCAACGGCAGTATATATATATATATATATATATATATATATATATATATATATATATATATATATATATCCCATAAGTAATTTTACCGTACAAAATGAAAGAGATTTTTTTAAAATGACTATTTTATTAGTTTTTTTATTACACGGTTTAGAGTGTGGAAATTTGTTCTAAGATAATTACAAAAGATAATGTCTCTTAAATAGCCTCCATTCTCGGCTTTGCACAATCGAGCTCTTTCTAAGCTATTTATTCTCCATGACATCGGAGATTGTAGGGAAAGAATTTCCTGTCGTATGTTTGCCTTAAGTGTTTGGATTGTCAGAGGCTTATTTCCATACACTTTGTCTTTAAGATATTCCTAAAGCCAGTTTGGTGCTGTCAAATCTAGTGAACATGGAAGCTATTCAAAATCGGAATTTCCAGAGATTTTTCTATCCTGGAACATCACAGTTAACATCTGCATTGTGGCTTTAGCTTATGTGTAATTGCTCCATCTTGTCGCCACCAATACCCTGGCATGTTTGCTAACTGAGGCTGAACAAAATTCACTAGCATATCTCTATATCTCTCAGCATTTACAGTTACAGCATTTCCATTCGCATCTTCAAGGAGGAAGGGTTCAATAAAACTTTCTATGGTTACTTCACACCATACTGTGATTTTAACTGAGTGCGTTAGACTCGCATGAACTTGGCGTGGATTTTCGGTGCCCTAGAATCTAGTATTCTGCTTATTGACATACACATTCAAATGGAAATGAGCCTCATCTCCCAGGATCAACTTGTGAATAAACTCAGTGTCACTTCTTGCAGTTTCCTGAAACCTGACAGCGTAATTTAGTCGTTTCTGAAAGTCTGGTGGTTGTAAAGATTGCACTAATTGAACTGTGTAAAGATACTTGTTCAAGTCTCTTTAGATACGCTGTAGAAAACTCCGTGAGATGGCAAGTTCTTGAGAACGCCTTCAAGTGGATATGGTTGGGTTCTCTTCAATGCTACGCCTCACATCTTCGGTATTTTCAGGTGTACGTACTGAGCGATATAGTCTACGTCTAGACCTATCATTTACAGAGCCCTACTCTTGAAAACGCGTCACTAAGTTCATTATTGCAGGTCTACTAGGACGATGTCGAACATTGAAATGGTGCGTATAAAATCTTTGCGTTGCAACAATTGATCGTCCATTTTCAAAGTAAAATTTAATCATCTTCACTCGCTGTTCTGTCGTAAACTTATCCATAATAAAAATTCTCAAAGATTCTTTTTTTTTAATTCTGAAATAAGAAATTAAAATATATTAATAGAAAAAAAGTTATTTAATTCTTTAAATGTAAAGGTATTTATGGGCCACCCTGTATAATACACAGAGTGAAACGATGAAATTGTGGTCTTAGAAAAGAAAAGATGATTCCAATCTGTTTTCTTTTTTGTTGAAGACCATCTACTAGTTGGCCAGTTGTGTACAAATCCCACGGTCTAAATGTGACACGATGTTCAATGCGTGAGATCGGAGATGCGCCGCTGTACAACTCATTTTCTCTATCGATCCAAGTTATGACAACAGGAACCTTTCCAGCACACTCAATATGCAAACCCGGACAGTTAAACACTTAAAGGCACAGCTCAACGCATCAGATGACCCACGGTTATGGTCTTTGGAGTGATTTCAAGTGAGCGCTACATCATGCCAACTCACACCTTCGAAGTCGGCTTAAAAGTCAACACCTAAGTGTACCTGGATGTGCTGAAGAGTGTAGTAAGCTCCTGGCAGGCCCTGGGTGTGACAGCAGGACCCAACACCAGCCCACAAGTCCAAAGTGACCAAAGGAGTGCTACGACTTTGTACCCTTCTCTCTGATTGGCCCTCCTCCTCCCTCGGCCTGGACCCACTAGACTACTTCATTTGGTCATATGTCAATAACCTCCCACAACACTAATCCTGATCGTTGCTATCCGCCGAGTATTCGCCGTTCTCGCTGGCGCTTGTGGAAAAGGCACGCTCTCAGTTCCCGACCTCAGTTCACCTCGAGGTGGTGATTGAGGCTGAAAACGGCTACATTGAATAGATGCAAGCTCCACTACATAATCAAGCTACCTGAATTGAATTGTAGTGTGGTTTTTAGGGCGATAAATTTTGATAATAATTGATATATGTATAAACATATCTATCTATCTATACTCCTATAAATTCGTTTTTCTTTTGTGTGTATCGATATTCATATTAAAACCCCTCTTTTCTATTTATTCAAAAAGAAAATACAATTTTCTTATATCTTGGTTGTGGAATTGCATTCAACTAGCAAACGATCTAGCTAATTTGCATATTCTTTAAACATTCATTTTAATTAATTCCCTATTAGTTGTTTCGGTTTTTTTAATGGGATAATCATCTTTAGTAAACTATTACCTATAATTATATTTATGCAGATATTCTACATGATTTATACTTGCATAATATTTGCGGAAAAAGTTTATAGTAAACGCAAAATTGTTTCCATATATATTTATGTATACCTATATATTTTTGTTTAACAAATCTATCTATCTATCTATATATTTATAAAAGTGAAGGTGTCTGTGTGTCTGTCTGTGTACATTGCCCTAGGCAACAATTCCGTCAATTTTTAGTCTACAGACTCGAAATTTGATATACAGGGCACTGAGATTTGGGAAAATCTATGTGATCGGTTTTCAGCCAGAAATTTGGCTGTTAAGGGGCCAAAGTTCAACGATTTGACCTTTGAGAACTCTACCAAACTTCTCCAACAATTTTGGGTGTAAACACTTGAAATTTTAGATGTAGGTTCCTTGGACATGGATCTAACTTAATAACTTGATTAGAGCCCTAAACAATAAATGTTAAGGGTCATAATAGGGGTCAAAGTTAAAAAATTGACCGTTTTCTTTTTGTTTGTTTGTTTTTTGCTCAGCATACACCTCACACCCGAGCAACGCCGGGGACCCATGCTAGTATATCTATAAAAGTGAAAATGTCTGTGTGTGTGTCTGTCTGTGTACATTTCCCTACCAAATAACTCTGTTAATTTTCGGTGTATAGACTCGAAATTTGACATAAGGGGTCTTGAGATTTGGGAAAATCATTTTAATTGGGTTTCGGCCAGAAATTTGGCTGTCAAGGGGTCAAACTTCAACGATTTGACATTTGAGAACTCTAACAAACTCCTCCGCCAATTTTAGGTCTAAACACTTAAAATTTTAGATATAGATTACTTGGACATGGATCTAACTTTATAATTTGATTTGAGCCTAAAACAATAAATGATAAGGGGTCAAAATTTCGGTCAAAGTTTAAAAAAATTGATCTTTGCGGTCTCTAACAAATAAGTCAGGTAATTTTTGGTCTAAACATTTGAAATTTTACATAACATGTATTCAGACATAGGGCAAGCTTTTCAATCGTTTTTTTTTTGTTTTTCTCAAATTTGGCTTCCAAGGGGTCAAAGTTTCACAGATTTGACCTTTGCGGTTTTTAGCAAACTATTTGTGTCTAAACATTTAAAATTTTACATAAAGGGTATTCAGACTTTCAACAAGGGGTCAAAATTAGGGTCAAAGTAAGCGGTCTCTAGCAAATTTTCTCTATGGTAGATAAGGAAGTCTATTATATAGAAAGGCATTACCATACATATGCACACTTTTTACTATATGCACATAAAGATATGAACAGTACATAGGGTCCGAGTAAAGCCGGGCTGAACAGCTAGTATATCTATAAAAGTGAAATTGTATCCGTGTGTGTCTGTCTGTGGGTGTACATTTCCCTACTAAACTACTCTGTCATTTTTCAGTCTACAGACTCGAAATTTGACATGAGGGGCATTGAGATTTGTTAATCAGCTTTCGGCCAGAAATTTGGCCGTCAAGGGTCGAAGTTCAACGATTAGAGCTTTAAAACTCTACCAAACTCCTCCGCCAATTTTGTGTTTAAACACTTGAAATGTTAGATGTAGGTTACTTGGACATCGATCAAACTTTTTTAATTTAATTTGAACCAAAAACAATAAATGTTAAGGGGTCAAAGTTAAAAAAATGACCTCTCAGTCAATTTTTGGTCTAAACATTTGAAAATTTTGCATAAAATGTATTCAGATATAGGGCAAGCTTTTTAACCGGATTCTGACAGAAAATTTAGCTACCAAGGGGGCAAAGTTCAAAAGATTTGACCTTTGTGGTCTCTAGAAAACTATTCAGCCAATTTTGGGTCTAAATAGTTGAAATTTTACAAAAAAGGTATTCAGACATGCAACAAGCTTTTTAATCAAGTTTTGGGCAAAAATTTGGCTGGCAAGAGGTCAAAGTTGAAAAAGTTGACCTTTGCAGACGCTACCAAACTCCTCCACCAATTTTGGGTATAAACATTTGAAATTTTAGATGTAGGTTACCTAGACACGAGTCAAACTTTTTAATATATATATATATATATATATATATATATATATATATATATATATATATATATAGAGAGAGAGAGAGAGAGAGAGAGAGAGGTTATTTGTTTTTGTTTTTGTGATACGTTTTGAATGAATTCAATTATTTACGAAAGTGCATTTTTGCCTAAATGCGAGTTGAGAATAATTTTCCCTTTAACCAATTTGGTACCCCCACATGGGGAGCGGTATATATATTATTTTAAAAATATAATTATCCACTGACACGTGTTTCGTCATCTACGACTCATCAGAGTGGCTGATTCTAGCGAGATTCGAAATCGGAACCCCATGGTAATGAGCATGAATAATTGAATAATTGAATTCATTCAAAACGTATCGCAAAAACAAATAACATCTAAATAAATCGCGATATATCCCAACAGTCAGCGAGATAAAGAGGCTAGGGTCCTTACCGTTGGTTCCCGATTTCGAATCTCGCTAGGTTCAGCCACTCTAATGAGTTGTAGACGAAGAAACACGTGCCATTGGATAATTATATTTTAAAAATAAGATATATACCGCTCCCCATGTCAGTGGATAGTTATATTTAAAAAAATAATATATATAACGCTCCCCATGTGGGGGTACCATATTGGTTAAAGGGAAAATTAATCCCAACTCGCATTTAGGTAAAAATGTATTTTCGAAAATAATTGAATTACTCAAAACGTATCGCAAAAACAAAAACAAATAACATTTAAATAAATCGCGTATATCCTAACAGTCAGCGAGATGGACCAGCGGATAAAGAGGTCAGGCTCATTACCTTGGGGTCCCGATTTCGAATCTTGCTAGATTCAGCTACTCTGATGAGTCGTAGACGACAAAATAGTTATATATATATATATATATATATATATATATATATATATATATATATATGCACATACTGTTATACAGTACATAGGGCTCGAGCAAACCTGGGCTGAACTGCTAGTATATATATATATATATATAATTTAAAGGAGATTAGAATAATAGTCTAAAGAGCTAAGTGTATTTTAATGTAATAGTGAAATTACTAGTTTAATTAAAATACAGGAAATGCTCGTTGTAATTTAGATATATAATAAGCTCGATAGTTAAATGTCCTAGAGCTAATTCAATATTAAGTAATGTGATTTATAATTTAAAAGTTTTAAAATTTTTAAAATTTAAAAATCAAAATTTAATTAAATTAAAAATCAGTTTCATAAGAAGGAACAACAACAAAGTCAATTATCTTCTTATGAAACTGATTTTTAATTTAATTAAATTTTGATTTTTAAATTTTAAAAATTTTAAAACTTTTAAATTATAAATCACATTACTTAATATATATATATATATATATATATATATATATATATATATATATATATATATATATATATAAACAAGGAATATAAGTTTGATGAAGATTAGGCGGAGATGCTTATAAGAAGGTAAAATTGTGGTAGTGTTGGTGATAGTAATTATTATAATAATGACAGTCAAAGTAAATACTATTAAAGCATAAAGTAGGAGTTGCATAAACAAAGGAATGAAAACTAAGGTATTTTATCTTAATACTAGCAGGGTGGGGCGCCGAACATAAAATACGCTCAAATATGATATTTTAAGTTGTTCGTATATATTATTTTAGAGTCGTGATTTTAAAAGTAAAAAAGTATTTGGGTGCCATCAGCTAGAATCGAAACCGAAAGCAAAACTGTAGTATTTAGAGCTGGTGACGTTACTACCATCCCAACGTACACGCATATGAAAATAAAATAAAAAAAACTAGGATTAAAGTACAATATGCATAACGATTTTTTTCAATTTTGACGCATTTTTGACCTGTTAAAACTATTTTAACCGGCTAAAGACCCATAAAAAACGGCTCTTAAAACCCCCCCCCCCAAAAAACCAAAACAATCATTTGAGGCTTTTAGCACAGCTCTGCGACTTTTAGTTTCAGATGAGATAGAGTTGTTAAAAGATGGAGACAGACAGACAGACAAACAGACATACAGCCTTTTATATATTAGACTAGCGAGGGGTACCGGGCGTTGCCCGGGTGTTTGGAGGTGTGTGTGGAAACTCCGGGGGCGGGGGGTTAAAAAAAAGGAAGTATGAGGATCGAACCCGAACCGTTGAGGCAAAGTTGTAAATTAAAGTGTGAGAAAAAAAAAAGTGCGACGTTAACTATTGGCCCACCGCGAGATGCTAACGGAAACACGTTTGAATTTATTTAATTACTTGGATTTGGCAGGTGCCCGTTTTAATGAGGTCAAGTTTGACTGCGGGATTTTTATTTTCCCAAGATGTTATAGGAAAAAGACTAACCCACATGCGGCGAGCGACAAATGTTGAATATTTATCTTCCCGAAATCGAGCAAATTAAATAGACAGGCGAGCTTCCTTGTTAACTGTGAGATATTGCGATTTATATGTGATATAAAAAGTTTTAAAAAGTTGTGAAGCGACCGACCGCTTCTCTGAAAAAAGCCTTTTTGTAGACATACAGAAAAAGCGAACACACATACATACATACATACATACATACATACATACATACATACATTTTCACTTTTATATTTACAGATTAAATTTGGGTGAGTGACTATGTAAACTCTTAAGAAGGTATAATTTGTAATGACTACAATTCATGGATGTTTCATGTTTTATTTAGGAGTTTATCTCTGTCTTTAAATGTACAAGATTTGATTTTCATTAAGACACAGTAACAAGATGAATTTAAATACTGACAAGTGCTAGTTTTCTTTAAAACATCACATATAACAATTATTATTAGGTTTTCTTGAGTTTGTTCTCAATAGTATATGCAAAGCGATGTTTTAATTGTGTAGTTTGCATGTGTGAAGGAGCATTTATTGCCGGTATATCTTTCCTTGTACATGTATTTCCCGCAATATCAATACCAATATAACATTTACTTATTTCTACTAATACCAATATATAATATAATATAACGCACTCACGCATGCACACACGCATATTATAAATAGAGAGAGAGAGAGAGAGAGAGAGAGAGAGAGAGAGAGAGAGAGAGAGACAGACAGACGACGACGACGATGACGACGGCAAGCAAATCTCTTCTTGTAGAAAAGGCTTAGTTATTCCATATGTCGTTTCGGTATACTATACACGTTCTTAAAAAATCCCCCCCAAAGATTTTTACACATCTGTAATCAAACATTTTTGTCTTGGATTTTGCATATCTGAAAAGAAGTAACGTGAAAACGAAAGAAAAAAAATAGGAGCTATTGCCAAATCTACTGCAAAGAAGCCTCGTTCTCTCTACCCAGAAAACTTATGACACCTTCCAGTATTCTATAAATTCTATATTTCTATATTGCCCGTGCATGGAGCAAGGAGTATTGTTGCCAACTCTAGGCTGGTGCATCGATTACTGGTCTCTCGTTTTTGGATAGAGTCCAAAAAGGAATGTCTAACCTAATATGTTTCACACTGTCTGCCAAGCTCAAGTTCCTATCACATCGCCGCAATATTGAATCGCTGTGCTTGTTTTATAAGTAGTTTCACGGAATGAACGGCACTTGTACCTTTGAAAGGAAAATCCCCATGATCCACCCGACTAGCAGCAAAATCCCACGTTTCACTACAAAGGCCACTAAATGCCGGAATTTTTTTTTCTTGAATCGTTTGTATTTAGAATTTCCACCCTGCTCGCCGTTCTCACGACTCTAATAATATGCAGAAAATTAAATGTAACGTGAACAAATATCTGTATGGAAACACGCGAGAAAAAAGATGAGAAATATGTGGACAAATCATTTTAAGTCTTTAAGTTTCTATCTATTCTAGCTGACAGTAGGGTGAAGAGCAGAACCCTTATATATATATATATATATATATATATATATATATATATATATATATATATATATATATATATATTCTCAGAAAGAAAGAGCGACATAATATAACACACCTAAAATATGTTGTAGATTACAGAGAAATGAAAAGTCCTCGTTAACAGTCTATTAACAGGTCACAAATAAACATGAATTGCCTGGGCAAACGATTTATTGAGAAATCTATGGGCGATATAAAGTAAATACGTTTTACTTTTATATGATGTGAGAACTGTACATGTGACCAGTAGAAAAGGGGCATGCTATCTAGAAGCCTAAGCTAACTGCAACTAGGAGTGAGATCCAACAAAACGGAGTCAGATATTTGGAAACCATGCTAAGATGGAATGTCTGTCGGACACATTCGATAGCTCGACAATTAAAAGCCAGAGAAAGGGGAAAAATATTTTAAAATCTCACACATTTTTTTTATAATTCCCAATAGAAAAGTGCATTGTCAGGCAAGAAAGTAATAATTCAAGGGAGATAAATTGAATATGGACCAAGGGAAATAACTCTTGAATCTTATGAACCAACATCGGCATTAAAATAACTCTTCAATCTGCAAGCCATTAGTACCCATTTTTGAAATAAATGCATGGTTAATTGTCTATTATGTTGTTATTGATAATAATGCATTTGTTTAAAATTAGTACTAATATAGAATACGGACCGTGCTGAAATGACAACATATTATGGACTTGGAAAGAGATCTTTTTAACTATTCTGTATTTAACCTAACAATTTAATAAACGACAGCTATCGTAAAAATTGAACTTAACTTGAAAATCTTAACTAAAAATAGCATGGTCTGTATTCTGTATAAATACTAATATGTTATCATTTTGTACCAATATTTTGTACGTGTGGTAAAAGTACATATCGAAGTTTTAACTCAATAGAAATTAATTTGATTTCATGAATAAGTTTCCGAGATATTACGTTTCTGAATTTTTGAGATGGGGATTGATTATTCGAATTATTTGGTTGGTTTCTTCGGGCTACTGGTCTCATTTTGAGTATTATTTTCATAACGGTTCGGTCTTTCTTACTCTAGGTGTATCTTGTAGAACTCGGGAATCTTTCTGTCGAACTCGGAAATCTACATGGAATTTCGAACGGGACCTTTTATTTAAGGGTAGCATGCTTTAGTTTAGTCAGCTATGACTGGGTACAAATACTAAGTAATTAGTAATTGTATGTTTTAGTGTCGCCTGCATTATATACCTTCAACCCCCCAGAAAAGTGTAACTTTACAACTGTATTTTACCAAGTAATTTATTCACAACACCACGGGCCCTTGTCAGTCGCGTGAAGACATAAATACACTGTTCTACTGTTTCAAATGTTTCTATCGAATACATCTAAATTCAACCAAAACCCTTGATAATATGGTGACGGGGGGGGGGGGGGAAGAAAAAACAAATAAAAAAAAAACGGATGCTCGTTTCAAACATGGCAACAGGATTTTTAACGTGTCACCTATATGATTAACATTATTATAACTTGGTGCTAATGTTATTTATCTTTCATTTTTCCGAAACATGGTTTTTAAGTAAGGTAAAAAAAAAAAAAAAAGACAACGATTTTTTGGGAAGAAGTGATACCGAAACCAAGTAAATGTAGACGATTCTATTGGTATTTTACCAAATTTTCACTTCCGTATTTCACTCCACAAAATAAACGTTTTTTCTTCACGTCCATAACCTTAGTTGTGTAATCTCGATTTTCAACATATCAACATGTTTTTACTAGCTTTGAAGTATTTTTTACTTCCAGAAAGTTCTTTAATTACGAGAAAAATTTAGAATCATCAGATGACCATCTGCACATGAATGTATTTTAAGTGGAGTACAAAAAAGCACGACCCACCATTTCAACCAAGCAATGATGGCTGTTCAGAGACACAATGCTTAACACGTGACAAAAACTTTCTCGTTTTCCCTTCTACTTCACTTGTTGCTCTACCAAGGCTTGAGAGCATATTCTATCCTATATTTCATCCATAATTGGAGTGATAACGCATGGATTGATAATTTTCTCATGGGTATTTGTAAAATTCTGCACCGCTAACAATTGCCGATCTTTTGAGGAAGAGTCCCGCCAATAATAGAACAAATAAGTTTTGTGCGTTTTGTCTTGACATGCGTCGAGTTCGAGTTAGGGTTTAGGTTTCCACGTTGAGATTGACGAAATCAACATTTTTCACTGTATAAAATGCAGAATAAACGCCACCGTGAAGTGCATCGCGGTACGATGGGCAGCTATCTGTGTGAGTTTTATATAGATGCAGAAATATAAAGGAAAGCTATCTTTTTATGCAAATACTCAATGACATGAATGGATTCTATTCTCTTAAATGATAAAGCGGTTTTTTTTTCTCCTTTTTACTACAACCACGTGTTGCCTGTTTTATTCTTTTTGAATGGGGATGGCGAGGAGCGGGGCTCTTCTACAAGAGTTGTATCTTTGCATCACATCTGTTTCAAGTCGGTCTCATCATTGCTATAAATCCGTGTGTGAGACAATAGTTCAACTAGTATAACTTGAATGTATATTGTATATGAAAGTCGCGTTTATCTGCTGATGTGCGTTGATAGGTTTGTTTAATGTGCTCCGGGATATGCGCCCGTCTTCGTTTTTTGAGGAATGTGTTGGTATCCAGCCGCTAGAAATTGGGTCTGCGAGGATGTCGACAGCTCGTCTGTTCTCTGTTACCAAAAGACGACCACCAAATCGAGGGCCTTCTTTCTTTCTTTCTTTTTTTTTTTTGTTGTTGCCTTTTTGTTCCTTGATCAAAAACTTTTTCGCTAACGACTACGTCAAAATCTTCACTTGCACTTTGCACATTCTTCGCATCCCAAGTTTGTGGCATCTTGTATCAACATAAATGCCACGTTTAATTGATTCAGTAGTTGAGTGTTTTTTTTTTAGCGTAAGAATCGTTATATTAATTTGATATAAATGGACATCCATAGTATTTTCGTTAATTTCTACTCAAAGAAAACATTTATTATTTTACAGTACGGAAGCCCCAAAAAAGTCAGAAAAGATGTGTGATTAAAACAAAACTATGTGAAAAAATAAAAATTACACAGCCTATTAATAAAATAAAATAGATGCAGTTTAAGTTCATAGGAATACTAAGTTCAATATATAAACTTGGCAATTACATAAGGCAACTTACTGCTAGAATATTGAATATAGCAGTGAATCCGCCTATAAAGACAAACAAATTTTAACTTAAATAAATTGTTAAATAGAAAACAGGAACATCTGCTATTTACCATGTAGCTATTTCGGAGATTTATACACAGGATAGATGTGAAATTCATTGCTTTCTAATGGAAAATACCACTTCCTTAACAACAAAATATAAACACAATCCAGTTACTATTTCTAATATATTAATATATAAATTTAAAAAATCATGACATAAAATACATACATGAATAAATAAATATATAAATGATATGTGTATAACACTATTTAAACGTTAATTTTAAGCTGTGATATATATATATATATATATATATATATATATATATATATATATATATTTAAAAAGAAAATAAACAAAGTATAAATAATGTAAAAATAATAAATGAATAACAACCCTAACCCAACAATAAAAATAGGGATGGTGGTTTTCTTTTGTCAAGAAGTGACAATCACTATATATATATATATATATATATATATATATATATATATATATATATATATATATATATATATATAACGCCGTATTTACCGATTAAATGTTTCTTTTAATGGTTTTTTTTTCTTAATTTTGGCACATCCAAATTCCCCCATAGGGCTCTTTGATTTCGCCAATAATATTGTTTTGTATGCTATCGATTTTTTCCTGAAGATATGATAGCCGACAGAGCTCTTGAGAAATTTCTGCCCATTTTATTTAAATTTCTCTCTCTCTCTCTCTCTCTCTCTCTCTCTCTCTCTCTCTCTATCTATCTCTCTCTCTCTCTATATATATATATATATATAACTACTTAATTTACTCACATAAAATTAATATACGAAAGTATAAATTTATGCGTAAACTTAAAGTATTTACTTCAAAAGTGCTCAATACGTAGGTAGAGCTAGTTAGTAAGTTATAAAATATATATGCTATACTGAATATTCCGCGTTTCATCCACTCTATGACTCTTCAGGCTTATGCGCATCAACCTGAAGAGTCCTAGAGTGGATGAATATTCAGTGTAGCTAAATCGCCATATATATTTTATAACTTACTATATATATATATATATATATATATATATAGTGATTGTCACTTCTTGACAAAAGAAAACCACCATCCCTATTTTTATTGTTGGGTTAGGGTTGTTATTCATTTTTTTACATTATTTATACTTTGTTTATTTTCTTTTTAAATACATATACATATATGCATATGTGGAGATGTGACAGAGAGCAGTTTTCTATTTTTTTTTAAATTCATTTTACTTGAGTAAATTTTTAAGAGATCAAGGGAACTAACTCCTTCCGGAGCTAACACTGGATTTTATTACGATTTGTATTTATATCCGAGGGCTCTTTTTAGAATATCCCAATCATCATCAATGAACCTGAAGTAATATCAGCATCAGACAAAGCCAAGCACTTTACAGCTTATTCTACTCTGTGCGATCAAGTCTTCTTGTACCCGAAAACACGCTAATCTTTTACCAGAACTAGCTCCCATACTTACAACGCTGTTTAAACGTTGTCTTAAGGAGAAATGCTTCCCAACACCCAGGAAAACTCACCAGTTTGCCTTGTATTTAAACATTCAGGTGATCGGTCATCTCCCTATCAGTACAGGCTAAATCAGTCTCCTGTGCGTGCATCACGAGTAAGTTGCTGGAATCTGTTAAATAGAGAAGTGGTCAACCACTTTCACAAAATTAACCTCCTCAGTGACATGCAAAATGGTTTCCGTTTTGCTAGATTTACAGCAGATGTGCTAACTGTTATATCTCATAGGATTAGCGAGTCTCTCGACGGGGCTTCGTTTCTAGAGCAATTGCACTTAACATATCAAAGGACTTTGATAGAGCATGGCATAAAAGTCTACTTCACAAGATCTCCAACTACGGTATAGCTAGCTGAATATATCTGCTCAATTATTAAACAATTTCTCTCTGATAGGTTTGTAAGAGTATTGGTTGATGGGTAGAAATCAGAAGCTCACAGTATTAACGCTAGCGCCCCTCAGGGTTCCAACCATAGACCCAACTCTCTTCCTGATCTTCATCAATGAGCTCCTAAATCATTTGTATACATTTATGCTAACGACATTACCATCACTTCAAAAGCCGTAAATAAACAAGATCTCTTTGATTCCCTCTCCTCTGATCTTGAACATGTGGTGCCATGGGGAAAGGGTTGGCTGCATCTAAAACCAAGGTTCTCTCTTTCCATCATCAACGCTCTGGCTCCAGTCTGGCATCAATTGAAATGAATGGCTCTCGTATTAGGGAGGCTTCATGTTTTGACAAGCTTCTGAGTGTGACTTTTACTCCTGATCTGAAATTGAACACATGCATCAAATCTATTGCCAAGTTCGCTAGAAAAATGGTTGGATCATTCTACCTCTCCAGTAGGTATCTCACTGTTGATGTACTTCTCTACCTGTATAAGAGCTAAATACGTCTTAGGATAGAGTACTGTTGCCTCATCTGGGTAGGAGTTGCTCGAAGCACTCCAATCTGTCTTGAGAAAGTTTTAAACTGACTTTGTAGTCTAGTAAAAGATGCCATTTTCTCTTCTCTGCAACCTCTTTCCCACAGAGGAATTGTAGCGAGCATGTCTCTTCTTAATCGTTATTTTCACGGCAAGTGCTCGTCTGAGCTTTAATCTATGGTTCCATTGCCAAACTTTCACGAAAAACACTCGTCTATCTGAAACCACTATCAATAATACCCCCACTTTTTATCCATGCCAAAACCTAAACGTGGATTCCATAAACAAAGCTTCTTTCTTAGAATTGCCCGCTTGTATAACTCTTGTCCGTTTGCCTGCTTTCTAGCTGTCTACTACATGGTCGTCTTCAAGTCCAACGTAAACAAGTTCTTGATGAACCACACCCTTAAGTAATCTAATCGACCAAATTTCCACTTCTAATGATTACTATGCTATTGTCCCATTGACTACCGTACACCCATTAACGCTTATCCTAGCGTGGCCTCCGAGGTCTTGATAAAAGGTGACTTCATTTGTCAATAAAAAAAATAAATAATCAGCGTGTTTTTGTTTCTGATTATAGCATCCTGTACGTTACGAAACGATTGTAAAACCATCGACAATTCTGTCATTGCAAAAGAAAGATGATTGATGACTGAATTTTAGTCATCGGAATTTAACTATCAAATATCAAAGCAAATTTGTCTGTGTGTGTGTTTGCATGAGTTCGTTCCCTATAGACTCCTAAATGGCAGGGTCGATTTTTTGGGGGGAATTTTACACAAATGTAATTTATGTGCTTGGCAGAGTTTTTAAATATGTTTTGTATCGGAATGTGTCTTTGATATGTATCGATAATCGATAATCGAAATAATCCGACGGGATAAGGTACAGGCGATGTTGAACAAAGTTAATGCCTCAACGATTTTGACCAAAGTTAAAGCCAAACACCATAAATGCATCTGAGAAGTTTTATTACAACACAAGCAGAAAGGCTCGGCAGTAGGTTCTTTGATATGACAGGGGCGCGTTCGAATTGAATGGTACTGTTTAAAGCACGATTGAACCAAAATACTTTTAATACATTTTAAACTTAAATTAAAGCCATTATCACCGCACAATCAGAATGGTCAGGCATATAAAATCAACAGTATGGTCTTTGATACGATAGGGGCGCGTTAGAAATGAATGTTTTTGTTTAGTGCAATGTCGTGTCTCCCTACTAATATATATATATATATATATATATATATACATATATATTAATATATATATACACACACACACACATATATATATATATATACATATAATATTATTTTTTCAAATAAATATTAACAATTCTTATGCCTACAGAAACTAATGTTTCATGCTTATGCAATAATCAGTGTAGGAAGTGATAATGACTAATGGTTGGGAGACACGATCCCAAAATCATAAATAAACCATTGACTTCGTAGGTTAGCGTCTTTTCTCCACGCCATCGACAACGAACACAGCAATGGAATAAAATGAAGTAGCTCTGAATGGAAGGGTGTGCTATGATCCACAAGAGACAGTTTTACAGAGTATTCAACGACAGGAAGGCAGAATGATACATTTTCGCTAAAGTTAACTGCTTTTTCTTTTTCCCTCAATAGATGTCAGCTTTAATTTTTTAAAGGGTCTTTATAACTATAACATTTTTTTAATACATATTTACAATTTTTCATGATTACAGATGCTAGCATTTCATTCTTATGCAATCATCAGTGTAGAAAGTGATAATTACAGCTGGTCGGAAGACTCGTACCAGTCACAAAACCACAGTTATCTTCGTGGGCTGACGTATTTCATCAAGGCCACCCGCAACCAAGAGAGTAATTGAAGGAAATTAAGTACTACTTTATATATATATATATATATATATATATATATATATATATAGAGAGAGAGAGAGAGAGAGAGAGAGAGAGAGAGAGAAAGAAAGAGAGAGAGAGAGAGGAGTGTCGTGTGCTAGAACTTTTCCAATCTGCTACACAATTATACACAATGGAGAAAATATGCATATATCTCTCTTGTATAATGCTGATGAAAAATCAGACTTATACAATATATATATATATATATATATATATATATATATATATATATATATATATATATATATATATATATATATATATAAATCAAACGTCTGGTTTGTTCCAAATCGATATACTAGAAATTTACACGCCCGTTTTCCGTGAAATTTTATGAGTGACTGTTTATCATCTGTGTTTTTAAATGTTAAAAAGTAAAAAAATATAACCAAATTAAAAGAAAACAATATTATTCAACATCGTTTCTTTTCGATCGACCATTTGGAAATGACGAAAAATAACGATTATGACTACACAGTTGTATAAAACAAACTTTTTTTTAACAACCGTTAAAAGAGTAACACATAAATTGTTAAATTTAAGAAATAAAGCATAAGTAAAAATACATTATTTGTACTTATGCATTTAATGAACCAGACGTAACTCAGCTTGCGACTTGGATTTCTCCGGAACATTACATCCACATAAGAAAGAAAGAAACAAACAAACAATTCGATCGGTGGATGCGTGTTCCATCCAAGCATACCAAAATAACGTTTTCCGTAATATTTAATAACAGTGAGTGTATCTAATCTAACTGTGTTTTTAAATATTAAAAAGTAAAAAATATTACCAAATTATAAAAAAACTGTTATTCGACAGCGTTCATTTTCTTCGGTATACCATTTTGAAATAACGAAAAATAACGATTATGACTACACGTTTGTATAAAACAAACTTTTTTTTAAACAATCGTTAAAAGAGTAAGACAGAAATTGTAAATTTAAGAAATAAAGCATAAATAAAAACAAATTATTTGTACTTATGCATTGAATGAACCAGAAGTAACTCAGCTTGCGACTCGGATTTCTCCAGAATATGACATCCACAGAAGAAAGAAAGAAATAATTCGATCGGTGGATGCATGTTCCTCACGGGCATAACAACATAACGAGAAAAAAAAACCCTACTCGCCGGGTATCGGCAATATATATATATATATATATATATATATATATATATATATATATATATATATATATATATATATATATATACTCCCAAAACCTCGAAAGCCGTTCTTAACATGGGGAGGTGGGGTGTATTCCTAAAGCCGTTTTTAACATGAGGAGGTTGAGGTGTTTATAATACGCTGGGGCAAGTCGTAAAAATTAACGAATTGTTATTATTTATTGTAAAAAATGCTAAAACTTTATTTTTGCGACAAAAAAAAACATGTTTTCTACAAACATTTATTAAAAAATACAAATGACCGGTAGTTTTTTTTTTTTTTGCTTTTGTGTTTTATATTTAAAATTTTACTTTACTTTTTCTTTCACATAGGGTTGTTATTATTTCCTCGGCAACGCTCGACTTTATCCGGCTGTTGGCGTAATGCTCCGGTGAAAGCCGAACGCTGAGAAAATAATTACACAACACTTAAAGTTTAAATCATTCAAGCAGTCTTTGGAAAATAAATATTTGAAATAAAGTGGCGCTTATGCACTTACGTTACCGTGCTATTTTTTAAAATCAGTATTTACACGTTAAATTCAGGTTTTAAAATATCCGTTTGTTTATTAAATTTTAGGTGAAAGTACAGGTAGCTCAGTCGGTAATTTGTGGAAAATCTAGCTCCCGAAAAAAAAAACGGTACTCTGGATAGTAACAAAAATAAAAATTGCCTCAGTCTCGAAGCATTTTCTCTCTACTGATCGAGGAAAAAAAACGGTGAAGTGTAGTTCACCCTCTGTTTCTCTCCCCTCTCTTCCTCTCTTAATAACTCTCTCTATCCATATCGCCCCTCTCTCTCTCTCAATCTATCTCTCTATATCACCATCTCCATCTGTCTTTGAGCCCTTTTCTCTCTCTAATTCCTTCTATCTCCCCTTTTCTCTGTCTCGCTGCTTCTCTGTTTCTAACTCTCCCTTTATCTCTCTCTATCTCCTTCTCTTTCTGTATTTCCCTCTCACTTTCTCTTTTCTATCTATATATCTTCCTGTCTATCTGTCCATCTCTAATCCCTCATCCTATTGTAGTCTCCTCAATTAATTACAGTGAATAAGGCATTGTCAAACATGGATTAATCCTATTTTAGTCACCTAATTTACTTATTGTGAGAATAGAGGTTATTTGGAAATTACTGCTACCTTGAACAGCACCAGGAGTAACTGGTAAAACCTTTCTAATTAAATTGATTTTGGCAGGCATTCAGTGACAAAATGACATAGCCGTTGCTGCATGTGGAATAGCTGCGACCTTGCTATCAAGTAGAAGAACTACTTATTCTACTTTGAAACTACTATTAAACATTCAATTTTTCAAAAATTTCATGTTCAACATCTCCCAAACATCCAATATGGGGAAAAATATTGCAGAAATGCTAACTTATTGTTTGGGATGAATGCACAATGGTACGCAAATAATCACTTGAGGCTCTTGGTCGATCTTTGAAAGATTTGAATGGCAATGGGAGAGCATTTGGAAATGCAGTAATATTGCTTGCAGGAGATTTCAGAAAAATGCTATCTGTAATTCTTCAATCAACACCGGCAGATGAAATAAATGCTTCCCTCAAATACTCTACTTTTTGGTGCCATGTGAAGACATTAAACTTAACTAAAAATATGCATATACAGCTGCAGAATGCTCGATCCACACAGAAATTTTTGCATCACTTGTGGGAATTGGGCACGGAAAGTGCTGGCTGATCCGAATTAAGGACGACATTCTTTGACTTTTAACTTCTGTTATTTTATTACATCAAAAGAAGAATTGGTTAAAAAGGTTTTTCCAACTATTCAAATTAATTATACGACTTCCACTTGATTGAGTAAACGAGCTATTCTAATAGCTCAATACCAAGACGTCCATGAACTTAACACTATTATTAAACGTAAAATTCCAAGTAAGGTAGTCACATACACATCCATCGACACTGTTGTGGAAGCAGATAATGTGGTTAATTATCCAACACCTAGATTTGCCAGGAACGCCTCCGCATATACTGCAACTGAAAATTGGTGTACTAATTATCATGTTGTGAAATATAAACCAATTCAAGCTTTGCAATGGCACATGGCTTGCAGTAAAAAAAAAAAAAATTAACAAACAATATGATAGAAACAACAATCTTAACAGGACCTTTCATTGGTGAAGATATCTTCATTTCACGCATTCCTATGATTCCACCGGATACCACACTACAGTTTAGGAAACTGTATTTTCCAATTTTATTGTCGTTTGCAATAACCATCAACAAAGCCCAGGGAACAATCTTTACAATTGTGTGGCTTACAGCTATACACTGACTGTGTTTTCACATGGACAATTTATGTTATGTGTTCAAGCGTCACCAAACCGGAAAATCTCTACATCAGTTAAGAAAATGGAAAAACAAAAACTGCGTACCCATACGAAATGTGAAATTAAACCTATAAAAACATGCATTTTCTCATTTTGGAACTTTTTCCATTGCGCCAATTTCAGCCATAGCAACGCGTGGCAGGGTACAGCTAGTATATATATATATATATATATATATATATATATATATATATATATGTATATATATATATATATATATATCTGTCTCTCTCTCTCTCTCTCTCTCTCTCTCTCTATATATATATATATATATATATATATATATATATATATATATAACATTTTCGAGATGAATTCTAGATCAGAATTGAGATTAAAAAAGTCAAGTTGTAACATATTCTATATGAAAGATTCTCTGCAAATATATCACTCGAATATACATGTGGTTCGTATTTACACGGGACAAAATAAAAAAACATGAGAAGCCGTTTATTTTTGGTGACATTTGGAGTTGACAACATACACGAATGTTGTTAATCACACGAGTACTGTTGCGGTGTTAAGTAGCATTACACAATACCGAAATTACGCTAATGTCTTCCGCCTCCTTCCCCTACGTCGAGTAATTGTATTCAAGTCACCAAAAGCGCCGTAAAATCTTTGCCGCCATAAAACTGGCTTTTGAATAAAACCAAGCATAAAAGAACGCGAATTTCGCTACGGGGACAACAACAACAACAAAAAAAAGAAGGGTTAGCAATAAAATCGGAATAGTTCTTAAAATACATCATAAACATTAAAGTAGCTAAGGAGTTAGGGCCGTTGTATATCCGGATCCGTTAGGAAGGATTTCGGAACTGTTAACATCAGCTGGATAATTTACTACTACTACTACTACTACTACTACTACTACTACTACTATTGATTATTATTATCATGCGCATGACCCGTGGAAATTGCATGGAATGAGAAATATAGTAAATAAAAACAGATATATTTTGATAAAGCTGAAATTTTTCTAGATGGCACAAAATGTGTTGTTTTTTTTAGACAGAAAAACTTATAACATGCAGTAAATATTAGTTGTTTTTAAAAATATTTCTATGAAAATAATGCCCATTGCATTTTAAATACAGAAACATATGTACCCAGAAAGTAATATTGTGCTACATAGTTCAATACAAATAATAAATCATATTGTAAGAGACAATCATTAATTTACTCCTTCAGTCCAGCACCTTGATTGGCAGACAATGTTCTTTTTTCTATAATTCTGCTTCTATCGAATGTTACCTTTTTAATGTAACGTTTCAGTACCTTTCCTTCGGTGAAAACCCGCCGCTAGTCGAAATTTCTATGAATCCCTTTCTCACACCATTACAACAATAATCTTTATTATTATAATGATATTCAAAAGCGAGGCTACATCCAAGACAGGCCATTATCATATTTTCTACGTTGTGTATAATTGCGTAGCGGGTTGAAAAAGTTCTAGCATACGACCCTCTCCCATATATATATATATATATATATATATATATATATATATATATATATATATATATATATATATATATATATATATATATATACATTTTATTTGGGTTTTTTTTGCGATACGTTTTGAATGAATTCAATTTATGAAAGTGCATTTTTACTTAAATGCGAGTTGGGAATAATTTTCCCTTTAACCAATTTGGTACCCCCACATGGGGAGCGATATATATATATTATTTTTAAAATATAATTATCCACTGACACGTGTTTCATCGTCTACGACTCGTCAGAGTGGCTGAATCTATCTATCTATCTATCTATCTATCTATCTATCTATCTATCTATCTCTCTCTCTCTCTCTCTCTCTCTCTCTCTCTCTATATATATATATATATATATATATATATATATATATATATATAGATATATATATAAATTGAACTTATCTACGTGTGTGTGTAACAGTCTCTAATAAACAACTCTGCCAATATTTAGTCTACAGACTTGAAACTTGATATATAGGGTATTTGCACCTGTGGAACAAATTCGATTTGTTTTCAGCCGATAAAAATAACTGCTAAGAAGGGCAAGCCTCTTTAGGCTATGGCATTTCAATGCTAAATATTAAAGCTAAGGGAGAAAATTCAGCATTATACAAGAGATATATTTATATATTTCTTGTATAATGCTGATGAAAAATCAGAATTATACAATATATATATATATATATATATATATATATATATATATATATATATATATATATATATATTGCCAGATTGGTCTTTTTAAAGTCAAATTTCGCAAATTTGTCCCTTTTTTTCAAGCCGTTTAACCTTTAAAGGTTGATCAGGCCTTTTTCAAAGCGCAACGCACGGATTAACATTGAAAGGCATATGTAGAATAATAATAATAATAATAATAATAATAATAATAATAATAATAATAATAGAGATAAAGAAGCGAATATTCAGAACTAGCCAGAAAACTGAAAAGGATATGAAACACGAAGAAAGTCAAAATAAAAATAATAATCATAGGAGCACTAGGAACAATCCCGAAAAACCCTGAAAAAAAAAATGCGAAAGATCAGAATCAGCGAAAAGGCTGAGAAGATACAACGGATAGCAATTACGAAGACGGTAGAAATCTTAAGGAAACCCCTTGAATGTGGAAACCAACCTACGTAACCCGCGAACACTACCCAGTAACTCGGATGCTGAAATAGAAATAAAATAAAAACAGAAAGAAAACGAATAAAGCGAACCAAGAAAAACGAAACCGCACAATACCTATGCCCCTTCCTCTAAAAAAGATGGTTGCGTCTATATCAGATAGTGGCACACGAAATAACCGTGAAGAAAGAGCATTAACTAAACCACCACATGAAAATGCGAAGAGCACTGGGGCCTTGGAGAGGGACTTTTTTGCCATCTAAACTCAAGGGAACACCAGTGACGGTTACCATCAAGAAATCAAACGTAACGTGAAGTCATCTGCACTGGAGACCACTGGAAATCTAGGTAAACTTGTCACTCAGACTCCAGGGAACACCACAGGTTATTATCAGCGAGTGATCGCTGGTGATGACCTGTGTGAGAACTTCTAATGACTACTACTACTACTACTACTACTACTACTACTACTACTACTAATAATAATAATAATAATAATAATAACAACAGCGTAAATGACCACAATATATGTGGATTTTAATTTGATATAGTCGATTTAATGGTTTACGACGATATCAATTAAGTCAATAAAGCATTTCCTTTAACTTCAAACCTCTTCAACCATGCGACTCAGTTAATGCCAATGAAATATTAGCTAGCATAAGCAAGCTGCACAGCTGATACACCCAAATTATTGTGCCAAATTATTGACGAGCTTGAATATATTTTAATATGTTATAATATCGTTTGGAATGCAGTGATGTTTTCATAGAATGCTCTTAACATCTATATATGCGCAGAATGTGTAAACAGATTTCGATTCTGCGCATATCTAAACAAACGGCAGCCATGCAACTGAATAACCGGCTATTCTACGCAACTTCTAACGCACGTCAAATATAAGACGCAAATGTTATTGTACTCTTACCCAGAAATATACATGAACTTTTGCATTAGCGAAAGGTAAAACAAATGGATTAGCTTTTTTTTCGGACTGATATCTTCATCTTAATAGTTGTTGTCTACAAAATAATAATAATAATAATAATAATAATAATAATAATAATAATAATAATAATAATAATAATACCCCCCAAAGTGATATCAAATAGCCGAGAAGGGTCAAGGAGGATGGAAAGACCAAGGAGAAAGTGCTGACCAGACCTCCGCTGGACAAGCGCGAAGAGAACTGGAACCTTGGGGAGGCTTAGTGCCACTCAAATTTCAGAATAGCCCAATGGCCGCTGCCAGTGAGAAATCGTTGGTAAGAAGCTGTTGCGATAACTCAAATTTATTTGCAAATGCTATCGAAGGAGGTGGAGAGTGCTGGACGTCTGGGGAGACTTGTTGTCACTCAGCTTCTAGGGAACACCACAGGTTTTTCAATCAGATCTTTGATGACTTGTGTGAAAGCTTCATGTGAGCCAATACTACTACTACTACTACTACTACTACTACTACTACTACTACTACTACTACTACTAATAATAATAATAATAATAATAATAATAATACACTAATTATGAAGCATCATCTCAAAGGACTGCAAAAAAAAAAAAGAAAGAAAGTAATATGTAATACATTTCGGTACGGACCCGACAGAGGAAAACGAGATAAGAACACAAATATTGGATTTATAAGACCATAAAATCCAGCCATGATCGCCCTTTGTGGCGCAGTGGATAGAGGCGTTCTGTCTCTATGAGTCCAGGAGAGCATTGTCTGAAGATAGCGGTTTCAATCCTACCCTAGAAGAATTAGTTGGCCAAAACGTGTTAAGACAACAACTATGGAAGGCAGTAATTACTAGGGGGGGGGGCTACAGTTATAAGACAGCATTCCTATCTTGTCGCGGTTAACCAACCGAAGAAGGCAAGAGGAATACTTGGCTGAAACGAGGTGAAACAACAGCCATAACAACTATGAAGACGAAGAAAATAGTCCGCAAAACCCAAAACCAAATAATTAAAATAATACATTGATTATGAGACCTCATCTCAAAGGATTTCAAAAAATAAAAAAAATGATATATAACATTAAAATATCGAGATATCACAAAACGTTTAAGGACTTCATTGCGAAATTGGATGTTGCGAAAGGTTGTGTTGAATATGTCTCTAACAAGTGTCGATTTTCTAAGCATAATGTTGAAAATAATGTGTCAAATATTGCTGGATGTAGCTCGTCATTGATACGTGTTAACACGCCCCCTTTATCATAAATAACCATGTTCTAATTACAAGGGAGCTTTATGGACATCGACGTTTCCAAGCTATTTTTAATTCATGAAAATCGTACCATTCTTGATGAACCTTATAACTGGGCCAATATTTTTTTCTCTTTGTATTTTTTTTCAACTATCTATTTTTTAATTTTTTTACTCTTATTCGCCCGAAATATTGCCACTTGGACGTAGTACGAAAAGAACAAGACGCGCGTGCGTGGTCCCCCTCTGGTGCTGCATGTGAGATGACGCCACAAAAATAGTGAAGAAATGATGAATATGAGAAGTTTGAAGGGTTAACGCTGCCTTCACATGTTCGCCAAGTTTCTGAAAAAAAAATGTAATGGATGGAGCAAAAGTTATGGGGTAAAAAGTGTCATTTTTTGCAATTTGGGGGCATTTGTGACCCCTTTTGAGTTCATGGGAACGCCGAATCCTAGTGAAAATGGACAATCGATGCAGTTTCACGCCTTAAGACATGTATATTTGAATTCAGCACCATGGAAAACTATTATATAGATATACGTATCAAGTTCTTGAGTAATATGGAAAAAGAGCTCCAAAATGGCATTATTCGCCCCAAATATTGCCACTTGGATATAAAAGGCCACCTATTTTGGACAATGTCTACAGGGACATGATGCAGGGAGTTCCGCAACTAGATGTCTTTTACCTTTACATTTAAGTTTCTGCATGCTAGTACAGGAAGTAGGAGACCAGGAGAGAATTCCAAAGTCTAGCAGTCTGTGGGAAGAAACTATTGAGCAGAAGACTTTTGTAAGAGAGAGATAAGGATAGATAGATAAATAGATAGATAGACTGATAGATAGATAAATAGATATAAAGACAGAAAAACATACATATATATATATATATATATATATATATAGAGAGAGAGAGAGAGAGAGAGAGAGAAGGGGGAGGAGGAGAGATAGCAATATGGGGAAAGACTAGCTGACTGTATGTTTTGGCTAGTTATAAAAACTGTTTTATTCTTACTGCGTGTGAATTCGTGCATATCAGTTAAAGGGGAAATAACTTTTACAGCTTATGTAAATATTCTTACTTCGGTTTTTAAAAGAAACTGATGTAGGCTAGTAATAATTGGAAATAAATTAAATTATAACTAAAATAAATTAAATATAACTAAAATAAATTAAATATAAGTAAAATAAATTAAATGACTCAACTTTAAATAATATTTATTATTATAAGTATTAAAACAATTCTATTCCAACAAACAATCAATAAAATGGCCGCAGTTATTAAAATATATGTTCTTTTATGTAATATGCAAATGAGGCTACTTCTTAAATGTAGATTTCCTTTGAATTATTAGTATATATATATATATATATATATATATGAAATAAAATGGAGGTGGATTTATGCGGGCTTTTCAAGAGGGATGGCCATTGACGAGAGAGTCGGAGGATTGGGGCTATATATAATGATGGGGGAGAGCAACGTGTTTTCCTCATGTAAATTAGATATCATATATACATATATATACATTTTATGAGAGAAAAAAAATAACTTAGAGTAAATTAGTGTAGTGAATTACGTCTAAAAGTTAAAATATCGTAGAGATTAAAAAAATTGTGTATCTAATAAAATGTATATATATGTATATATGATATATAATTTACATAAGGAAAACACGTTGCTCTCCCCCATCATTATATATAGCCCCAATCCTCCGACTCTCTCGTCAATGACCATCGCTCTTGAAGAAGCCCGCATAAATCGGGCGAAACGTTGAGTATCCAGATCCTTCCATCTCCATTTTATTTCATATCGTCGGATTTAATCCAGCTCAACAATCATATATATATATATATATATATATATATATATATATATATATATATATATATATATATATATATATATATATATGTGTGTGTGTGTGTGTGTGTGTGTGTGTGTGTGTGTGTGTGTGTGTGTGTGTGTGTGCTAGGATGCAAGTGTGCAAACGTTCGTTTTCAGTATGAAGATTAATTTGTGGAATAGTATACCTTTTATTTAATTAATTGGAATGTCTATTGAGATGAGTATTATTTATTCATTTATTTACTGCATACTATTATCCTTATCTTTTAGTTGTGGTTTCACGATGTTTCGGCCAACTATTCCTCTGACCTTCGTCAGGTGGTTACCGCGACGGGATAGGAACTCCGAATCTCCTAACTGCATTCCCAGCAATTACTGCCTTCCATAGTTGTTATAATAAATAAACTTGGATTTATAAGACAAAATATCCAACCTTGATCGCGCTTCGAGGCCCTCATACTTCATCAAATTTTCACCCTTCCATTCATCACGCGGACGACGAAAGTTTACAACATTTTTATTTTTAGTATTTTTTTTTTCATATAGGATTTTTCACAGTTGAGTTTTTACAATTACGATATGTTTTAGTCAAGTTGGTTAATACAAGTTGGTCAATACAAGTTGATCAATACAAACGATGCATTTGTGACACCTTTTGAGCTCCTAGGAATGCCAAATCCCATTGAAAATGGACAAACAATGCAGTTTTACGCCTTAAGTCATGTATATGTAAATTCAGCACCATGGAAAACTACTATGTAGATATAAATATCAAATTCTTGAGTAATATGAAAAAAGAGCCGAAAAAGGCATGTTTATTTTAGCCCTTAAAGTCCCAGAGGGATGCGAACCATAATTTTTCCAGGGTCATCCATACTGAATTTATATTAAAAACAATAGCCTCCACATTTTGGACAAGTTTCAGGAAAATCTAATGGATGGATCAAACGCTATGGGGCAAAAAGGGTCATTTTTGGCCATTTTGGGGCATTTTTTTTTTTACCTCTTTTGAGCCCCTGGGGACGCCGAATCTCAGTGTAAATGCATAACGGTGCAATTTCAGGCCTTAACACATGAATATTTGAGTTGACCACCGTGAAAAAATCACTATATAGTCAGACATATCAAGTTTTTGTTGAGAAATATAAAAAAAAAAGCCACAAAATGGGGCGTTTTTAGCACTGAAAGTCCCCTGGAACGCGAACCAGAATTTTGCCAGGGTCAGCCATACTGGATTTATATTAAGAACAATGGGCTCCACATTTTGGCCAAGTTTCCAAAAAAATCTAATTATAGGGTAAAATTATGTTAAAGAAGTCCCGAGTGACACGTAGCGAATAAACTGGTAAAACCTTTCGGTTAATTTTCAAATGTGAAATGAAGTTACTGTCACACGTCTATGACAGAGATTTGTTATAGTTAGAAGACAAAGAATTGGTCAATTATAGCACTACAAGTGTTGTTAACTGTTGATGCTTCTGATGTACTTTAATCTGAGGAACTTATGATTTTAACGTGTTTTTTTTGTTAATAACTACTAATGCACAGCACAACAGAAGCAATCGCATGAAGCGTGACTTGAGTGTTCTTATCGACTGCTGTTTCGTAATAAGCTCCAACTCCTGTCCCATCGCCGCAATGTTGCATCTGTGTGCCAAGTAATCTGATGCGATGTGTTCTGATAAACTAAGAGCACCTGTGCCCCCCATCGACATGCATTATTCAAATTCTCAGTTTAAATAGCCTACAGACAGTCTTTTCAAATTCGGCATTCACAATTTTTTCTTTTGTTCATAGTTTTAGTTAAAAATGAAGACAATGAAAGGAAATCTCATTTTAACATTTTAGAAACAACTTTATTTGTCATCTTCGTTAGTAGCATGTACAAGAGAGAAACGGGTCCAGTAGGAGAGTTCAGCGTTCGTGCGCGCTTGTATCTACAGTAGTTGTGAAAAGAGTTCCTGAGGCGGAGACGAAGATTAGACATTAGTCAGGCCCGTTGAAGGAGAAAGAAAGAGAAAGGTGTTCAATGCATATGTTGTAGGAGCGTGCGTTTGATAGTAGAGACAGGACCAAGGGTTAGTGTCTCGTGATAGGAAAGAGTAGTGTGTGAAGCGCACGTGGAAACAAGTTTGGACGATAGCCATGTTGGCTTGTTGTACTCACGTTGGCCTGGGGCCAACAGCCCCAAGCAAGGTCTGCTGCCAGGAAGAGCAGGGAGGAAAGGGAAAGAGGGGTTGTCAATTTCACCGTTTATGTACTCGGCCACGTGATTAAGAGCTGGCTTGTGATTGGACAAGCCAGGAGGAAAATGGATTTCAAATCTCGAGCCGCGAGAATTAACTCTGGCTACTGTGCTTGTTGCAAGCTCGTCTGCTACATAGTGTTTGAAAATTTCTTTTGTTCAGAGACTCTGAGAATTAAGTTTTTATATACTTTTTCGCACCGATGAGCTGCCCAGCTGGTATGATTTATAATTGAGAACCATTATATAGTTAAATACCAATTATTGGGCGAAACATTTTACGCAAGTATTGCCAATAAATCTTTTGAAATGAATAATAAAATCAGTGTTTATTCCTGGTAAAGCGGCACCCTATAAAAATATAGCTATTGAGCTATTTGAAAAAAAACTTTGTGTTATTTGCTTATATATTTGAATAGTATTCTAATTGGTAATATATATCTATATATCTATATATATATATATATATATATATATATATATTACCAATTAGAATACTATATATATGTGTGCGCGTGTGTGTGTGAGAATATGTGTGTGTATGTGAGAACAATTCTCAGCCTATATACTCAACGGATTTTTGATCTATAGACTTGAAATTGGATATATAGGGTATTCAGATAGGTGGAAAAAGTTTAATCAGGTTTCATCCAGAAAAAGGGCTGCTAAGGGGTTAAACTTGAAAAATTGGTACGCGTGAGTTATCGAGTTTGCTAACTGTCTCACGACTGCGCATGCGCGAATCATTCACATTATGTTAAGAATAAGTAGGTGGAAAACATTTTTTTAAGACCGTATCAAGCCGACCTAATGGTTATCATACTTGACATTGTCTTTAGGTTTCGGTTTCGATCTCATCTTGAGTGCAGTTTTTACTTACAAAAAGTGAACTGTTTAGAAAAAAAAAAACACAATACTCGCATGACCATGTCTCAGTTTCTTATTTTTCACTTTTTAAAGCAATTTAACGTGACGTTTAATGCCGGGCAACGCCGAGTAAATCTGCTAGTATATACATAAAAGTGAGAATGTGTGTATGTGTGTGTGTGTGTGTGAGGACACACTTCCCAACCTATATACTCAACGAATTTTTAATTTACAGATTTGACAGTTGGGATTCAGACATGTAGAAAACTTTTTAATCGGTTTTCATCTGGAAAAAAGGGCTGCTAAGGAGTCAAAATAGAAAATATATATAATATAATATAATATAATATATATATGTATATATATATATATATATATATATATATATATAAATGAGAATGTGTGCGTGTGTGTGTATGTGTGTGCGTGAGGACACTTCTCAACCTATATACTCAGCGAATTTTTGATCTACAGACTTGAAACTTGGTATGTAGGGTATTCAAACTGTGGAAATTTTTTAATCGGTTTTTATTCAGAAAAGAGAGCTGCCAAGGGATCAAAATTGAAAAAATTAATACGGGGGGGGGGTCATCGGCTTTTTATCTGTTTGTCAATTGTTTCACTAGGTTTGAAAACACTTTTTAAATATCGCGGCAAGCTCATCTAATGGTTATCGTACATGACTCACTGTTTTGGTTTCGGTCACAGCTCAGGTATTTTTTGTTTTTACTTTCAAGGAGTGAACTGTTTAACAAAATTATAATACTAGCATGCACATGTCTCAGTTTCTCTCTTTTTATTTTTACGTCGTCTTTTGAAGGAATCTAGCGTTACGTATAATACCGGGATACGTCGGGTAATCTTCTAGTATATATATATATATATATATATATATATATATATATATATATATATATAATGAGTGTGTGTTTGTGTGTGTGTGTGTGTGTGTGAGAGAGAGAGAGAGAGAGAGAGAGAGAGAGAGAGAGAGAGAGATGAGTGGAGGTAAGGAGCTTCGTAGGCCCTGATTGATGGCTCTTAAAGTAGACCGACCGGAAAAGGTATTACTGACAGCCCCTGTTTGCGGTGCATGCCGTCCTTGAGTTCCCACATTCACAGCGTCATTAGATACTCTTCTCGTTCACTGAAGAGAGAGAGAGAGAGAGAGAGAGAGAGAGAGAGAGAGAGAGAGAGAGAGAGAGAGAGAGAGAGAGTAAAAACATGAATGTCTCACTGCAGAATCGCTGACTGGGAGTTACCCTTAACTTGGGTCACGTTAGACGTTGGGAATGGTTAGCGATATGGGTACATACCTTCAGAAGTTGAAAAATAAACCTTGTTCTAAAAGCATCAATATCCTCCTCCCCCTCATCCTTACGCCATCTACTACCTTGTTCATTCATGGATAATAAAGTACACATTGCTAGAGGAATTTTATGTTTTCAATGTATCTTTACTTTTAATATATATATATATATATATACACACGCACACACACACACACACACACACACACACACACACACACACACATATATATATATATATATATATATATATATATATATATATATATATATATGTTGCCTTTCTGGTACCAAGTTTACTTAAGCTTTTATGCATTTTTATTCTCATAACATTTATATGCTAGTTAACATGTCGCAGAATAGATCTTGTAATCTTGTTAAATTTATATTATTAATATTTTATTTCTTATTCTTATTTTTTAATATATATATATATATATATATATATATATATATATATATATATATATATATATATAAGTATAAATAGTAAGCGTATTCCTCATTTTCTTATTGGGGAATGGTATTATCCACTGGTTAGCCATGTATGTAACACTTGTCCTGTTTTTAAATTTCCGAAATAGCTTCATGATAGACAGCTGAGAATCCCCGTCTTCTAGTAAAAAAAAAAAAAATTTAGTAAAGGTTTTCTTTTTTCATCCTTATATAGTTAAATTCTCTTTTATAATTGCAGACTTTTGAGAAATCGGCTTATGTGTGTGCTAAGTTTATTTCTATTTAACAATTTTAGCTAAGGTTTTTATTTTCATTTTATATAGGTAAATTCTCCTTTGTAATTATGAACTTTTTAGAAGTCGGATTATGTAGGTGCTAAGTCTGCGATAGGTTAAATTTAGCTTTTTTTCGGGAATTTAAACTGCATTCGTTATAGTTTTGTAAATTTTTTGATTACTCAAAGCTTCTTTAGACTCTCTCTCTTTCTCTCTCTTTCTCTCTCTCTCTCTCTCTCTCTCTATATATATATATATATATATATATATATATATTTAGTAGAAATGACAATTAATAAAAACTGAAGAAAGTGCTCAATACTGTTGTAGAGCAAATATGCGTTTTATTTTTTATTCCCGTATCTTTCTGTTAAGTTACATTATTGTTTCAGCTACCCGGCCGTTTTTTTGGCCGTCCGTAGCTTCCTCAGACTTTTACAGAAATGTTCGTTATTATGGGATGAAAGAGTGAAAGAGTGAATGAGGTCGGGGGGGGGGGGCGAGAATAGCGGATAAAAGAGGAAGGGAACAAGGGGAAAGGTGGGAGGGGGTGTTTGGTATGTCGGTAATGTTTTAGTTTTGGAGTTTAAGGAACTTGTGGGGGAGGGTCTGGGAAGTTTATTTCTGGTGTGACTGAGGGCATAGGGATGCATGAAGGGGGAAGGGGAATATGTGGGGATAGGAGGAGGGGGTTACTTTAAAATTCGAGTCTTAATGTTAAAGTTTTTGGCGTCTCGTTGATGATGATTTCTTGGTAAGTATGTCTTGACCTGTTGGGTGTTCGTTTAGGTTCGGAGACGGGGGGGGGGGCTATGATTCGGTTTATTTATTTAGTTTTTATTTGTTGTTAATTGTTTGGAGAGGGTTAGCTAGCGGCCGCGGGCGCGAGGACACACATGCGCACCCACACACATATATACTTAAAGAAACGTTCACATGTACACATATATCTCCGCCCTGGCGTGCAAATATATGCGCACATGCACATATATTTGCACGCCATATATATATATATGTATATATATATATATATATATATATATATATATATATATGGGGGGGTTGTGATCGAAAACACCAGCAAAGTGCTCGATTATAAAAAAATTCAATATAAAATTCAATAAATAATCCTAATTATTCATATATGTTACAGCAGATCAGACCCCTACCCCCAAGAAAAAAACATCGGTACCGTCGGCTTCAAATCCAACACAAAGCAAGCAAATCTATGGCCGCTTAGCCTATGTTTATACTTGTCTCACTAGAAATGGTGATCGCACGCTGCGTAGAAACTGTTTTTTTTTGTGTGCAATTTGCGGTGTTATATATATATATATATATATATATATATATATATATATATGATCTAGCTGAAATTTTGTATGTGCAATGATTAATATCTCTACGGGTTATGTGGCAAATTACAGCTCTGAACTAATTGTGGTTTCTGTTTTAAAGGTGTTTGAACTGAGTCAGGTGTGAAATGGAACCTGTTGAATGTCAAGCAGTGATCCAGTTTTTGTATTTGAAAGGATGCACACCACAGGAGACTTTTGATGAAATGAAAGAAACGTATGGTGATAATGCCCCATCATATAACCTTGTAAAAGGCTGGCATTGTGAATTCAAACATGTCCGGAAGTCTGTGGAAAAAGATCCCAGACCTGGTCGCCCCCTTCTGCCATTGATCTGCCCGTCAAGTTTAGGCTGCCATTTTGGAAGATCGGCGCATTACTATTTGCCAAATAGCCCAAGATGTCAAGGTTAGTACAGGGTCTGTGGAAACTATCATTCATGACCATTTGCATATGCATAAGGTGTCTGCCAGATGGATTCCTAGGTTGCTCACACCATTCCAGAAGCGAGAACGCGTCGAGTGCTCGAGCATGAATTTGGAGATGTGCCAAGAAGATGAGTCAAAGTTTTTCAAAAGACTGATTACACAGGATGAAACCTGGATCCATCACTATGATCGAGAGACCAAAGTCCAGTCAATGCAGTGGAAGCACTTGGACTCACCACCTCCAAAAAAGGCAAGGGTGCAGCCCTCCGCTGGCAAGGTCATGCTCACAGCCATCTGGGACCAGGATGGAGTAGTGATGACAGATTTCCTGACAAAGGGTACCACAATTACAGGAACCTATTATGCTTCTCTTTTGAGGAAATTAAGGGAAGCTATTAAAATCAAGAGGCGGAGCAAAATCAGCAAAAGTACACTCCTCCTGCAAGACAACGCTCCGGTCCACAACCCGCATATCGCCAGATCAGAAGCACAAGCGTGTGGCTATGAAACCCTTCCCCATCCTCCCTACTCTCCTGACATTGAACCCTCTGACTTTCACCTCTTCCCAGCCATGAAGTTGTTTTTGAAAGGAAAGCGTTTCCCAGATGATGCAGCCTTGATTTCTGAAGTCACGTCGTAGTTTCAGGACCAACCTGGGGTGTTCTACAAAAACGGTCTCCAGAGCTGCATCAAAAAATGGGAGAAATGCATAACTCTGGATGGTTCCTATGTAGAGAAAGACTAATAACTGTGGCAAGTTTCGTTGCTCTACTGCTATGGGAAGTGGGTCAGGGGCATTACTTATTGCACACCCCTCGTATATATATATATATATATATATATATATATATATATATATATATATATATATATATATATAAGAATTAAAAAACACTTTAAGAAGAGTATAAAACATATTTAATTTTCAAAAAGAAAACACAAATTAAGTGGATTGTCCTTCATCCGCGAAGTTTCGAAAGAAATACTTTCCTTCTCATTATACACACACACACACACACACACACACACACACACACACACACACACACACACACACACACATATACATATATATATATATATATATATATATATATATATATATATATATATATATATGACCGACAGGATTCGAATCTACGCTATAAATAATAAAATTGCTAATATTCGTTTATATGTATGTGCTAGGTATGACCATAATAAAGGCGGAATTTCGATCCCCATAGCAAATAATAATAGTAAAATTATTAAAAAAAAAAAGTATAATAAAGTTGATGCATTGTCATTTTCGCAATATTCTCAAGAAGAAATCCTATATATATTTTTTTTACTTTGTATAAAACCGGTGAATTTTTTTAAATCCCCAAAACGCTAAAAACGGGAAAATTGGAATCACATGTTATTTCTACATATTTTGACGTAAAAATGAAAACAATTCTCTCAGAAATCGAATAATTGATCAATTTCATTAATTTATTTTTGCAGGTCTATTAAAAAAAAAGCTGAACTATATATAAACAGAAATAAAATAATATACAAAAAAAAATCATATTTTGCCCTCCCTTAATGCGATCTTAAAGATATTTTCATGGAAGGAGGATTCACATCTTAGTATTTTTTACATATTAAAATATATTAAAATGATGAAATAAAATATATTTAACATTGGGTCACAAACGTTGCCGATTTATGCGATTTTTATCGATTTTTCGGAAAAAAGAAGTTGGAAAATATACTAAAATTATTTAAGTTTTACGAATTAAAAAAAATTATTACTTGCATTAGACAGTGTGCAATTTCAACTGATTTCTGTAATTATTATTTATTTATTTTTTTGAATTTTTCAAGGTTCGTGGAAAAAATGCGGAGGATTCGATCTTAAAACTTATTATGAATAAACAGACACTCTTACTGTTAATAATTTAAAAACATTTTTGAAAATCGATGACGTTTTGTAATAGTGAATAATTAAAAAAATATATTGAGAAATCGAACGTGAATATTTTATTCTACGGATGACCAAATAATCTGTAGCATTTTACTCATTACTTTTGTCAAAACAAAAATATAATTTCTAAACCAAGTAACTGAAACAATTATGATTTAAGAGTTAATTAAATTTCTTTGTGCATGGCATGTTTTACAATCAAATAAAAATATGACCTTTAGTTTATAAGTCCATACAAAAATTTTGAATTGAAATAAGTTTCCGAAAGTTAATTAAGATTTTAAAAAAGCTCAGTTTTAGGAATTTATAATTGATATTTCCTAAAATAAAGAGGAATTTAATAAAAATAATTTAAATATTACTTTTTTCGGGCTATAAATTACGGTATTGAAAATTAATAATGAAAGAAATTTGTCAGTTAGCGGCCTCCATATCAACTGGAAACTAATAGTTTTAGTTGTTGTCTGCTTAAACATGACATGTTTTTCTGAACTTACACATCTATGTTTGTCTTTTTTATATTTCAAGCCAAAGGCAAAACTTCATAATTCACTTGACTAATAATTGAACTAAAACTTTAACAAGATATAATATATATTTGTACTAAGTTTTTCCCCCTATATTTTTAACCTTTGATGTGGCCTGTTTTTTTTTTTCATATATCTCGGGATTCACTTCCGCCATTATATTTTTCTCGTTTTTTAAAAAATTTTGGTTTTCTGCAACCTTAAAATCAAATTTCGCCGGTTTTATGGAGTGTAAAATAAAGAATGTTTATATGCGATTTAATATAGAGTAAAAATTACAGCAGATTAATTTCATTCTACTAGTTTTTACTGGTAATTTTTATTATGGGTGTCGAAAATTAGTATCATATTTATGCATGTGCATATGTGTATCCTTCTGTATGTATGTATGTGTGTGTGTGTGTATGTATGTATGTATGTATGTATGTATTTATGTATGTCTTTGGGTATGCAGGTATACGTAATGCCTCAAGGGAATGAAAGCCTCTGTCTTGCATAGTCCTGGCCACCTTTAGGCAAGGTGTAGTAGCCTCCCTCTAAAGTTCTGGATGGTTACTATACTGTGAGAAATCTATATTATATCTATAAAAGTGAACGTTTCTGTCTGTCTGTCTGTCTGTGTACATTTCCCTACGCAATAACTCTGTCAATTTTTAGTCTATAGACTCGAAATTTGAAATACCGGGTACTGAGATTTGGGAAAATCGATGTGACGGGTGTCAGCCAGAAATTTGGCTGTTAAGGGGTCAAATTTCAACGATTTGACCTTTAAGAACTCTACCAAACTCCTCCGACAATTTTGGGTCTAGACACTTGAAATTTTAGATTTAGGTTCCTTGAACATGGATCTAACTTAATAAAGTGAGTTGAGCCCTAAACAATAAATTTTAAGGGGTCATAATAGGGGTCAAAGTTTTAAAAAATTAACCATTTTTTTTGTTTTTTTGCTTTTTTTGCACAGCATACCCCTCCAAACACCCGAGCAACGCCGGGCACCCCTGCTAGTATATATATATATATATATATATATATATATATATATATATATATATATATATATATATATATATGTAGTGGAGAGAGAGAGAGAGAGAGAGAGAATTTTCACTATTTATCAAATAAAAAACTATTATCAAATAAAAAATTAGAATCTTAGTGGAATTGTATTATTTTGTTTAAACAAAAAATACCTTTACTAAAATTATGGTTTTCAGTAGTAAAAAAAAAAAAAAAAAAAAAATGAATGAATTTATTTTTGCTTTTTTTATTAAAATAAAGCATCATAAATTATTTTTACAGGAACATTACGAAAAAAACAAAAAAACAAACCCTAAAGCTGTATTAATGAGTTCGATATAACTCGAAGAAAATTAATTTCTCAAACTACCGATATTATCATTGAATAAAGCATTGTTTATTTAATATTTTCACACAAAAAATTATAATTGCAAAAAAATATTTCTACTTTTTTTTTAAGATTACAGGTTTCACATAATTTTTATAAGTAAGATTTTAATAATTTTCTTACTTGCATGAATGTGAAACTATCGGCGTAACATACTTTCTATATAATCTTGAAAAACATTCAGTTTAAAAGCAGGAACATAGAAAAAAATTAAATTAAAAATGGTATGAGTTATACAAATGTTCACGAAAGGAATGTACGGATGCACGGCTAAAAAAAAACAGCACCTCTTCCTCCCTTTAACTACCTGGCATCATTTTCAGACAGCCTTTGGACTGTCTGAGATTTTGTGCTTCTGTATAATCTGTGTGTCGCGGACTTCCTTTTGTTTTGGTTGAACGAAACGAGAATCTCTCGATTTTGAGGGCTAATTCCGTTACTTTGTGTACAAACAAGGTATTAAAAAAAAAAAAATTCAATTCAATATCTTAGGACTTTATTTTCACTAATTATCTTTGAAATAGACACAGAAAACTTATATTTATCTTTCAAAGGATGTTTACAATAAATTTATTCAATTTCAAAATTTAGCTGACATTGTTTGCGCGCCGTGAAAACATTTTTCATAACTTTTTTTTTATGTGTTCAAATATTTCTTTCCTTTTGGAAATTAACTTCAGTCTCTAATCTTTCAAATACAATCACAAAGTAGTCGGAAACCTACAAAGAATTATGATAAATCGGCTTTCAAAACTATGTCCCCCTATCTTTATTCCACCATTTTTTCCCATACCTATGACTATATGAAAATTAAGCGTGATATCCGGAAGAAAAATGTGTCGGATCTGTTGGAGGCTTTTGTGCTGAACCACGTTTGTGATTTATGCGGTAGAATGACTTTATCTGGAGCAAGTCTGGCTAGTTATAAGCGATCGCATGGAAATTAGTCTTTCTTGCACAGGGAAAACACCGCGGAGCACAAATATTCTATTTTTTTCTATGGTCTGCAAATCAAGCGGAGGTTTGAAGCGTCATGTGAATGTCCACAGTAAAGCAGTAGCAGTTGGCGTCCCAGCTTGGCATAAGTGTAACCTCTGCAACAAACTGTGTAAGAGGAGAGTTAGTCTGAAGAGCCACCTTCGTTCCCACAGAAGATAGAAACTGCATCTTGATTACATCTCCACATGTATATATGTGTATAAATGGATAAAATAAAAATAAAAAATAAAAAAATAAAATAAATAAATAAAATAGATAAAACAAAATAATAAAAAAAATATAATAAAAAAGTACATGGAAATAGATAAATAATCTACAATAAAGAAAGTGAAAGATGGTCTTCTTCTGTCAAGAAGTGACAATTACCATGCATGTATGTATGTATGTATGTATAAGGGCGAATGAACTCTTTTTCTGGGTCAACGGCCAACTAGCACCGTGTATATTTGTGTGTGTATATGTGTATTGGGGTGGAGAGGGCTCCCGTAAGCCGTGGTGAAGGCAGCCTTTCTAGAAGAAGCAAATATCTGATTAAAAAAAACATAAAGCGGAAGACCAGTACCCGCATTAAGCTGGTCTGCAATTTAACTTGTTGCCGGCTATCTTGCTCTTGCTTGTTGCTGGATCTCAACATTTTGAACTGAGAGAGAGAGACTTAGATGTACAAAGCTAAGACTCTGTAACATCATCTTTGTATAGATACTCCCTCGGGTATTTGGGCTCATGGATTTTAAATGTTTGAGGGAGTGGCACTCATCTGACAAGACGTTGCAATCATCATGTATGTATGTATGTATGTATGTTCAGTATCAATTAAAAAAATAAATAACTGTAAACACCCATAGAAAATTGAGGAGGAGTAGACGTCCTCAGTCAGTTCTTGAAGCAAGTAATAGGAATTAATAACAAGGAGTTGCTAGTTCTGCATTCAAGAAAAAAAAAACAAAAGAAAAAAGCGAACGATAATGAAATCGACTCTATGAAGTACACCGCCATTTGAATGTTGCCTGACTTCGAGTTTAAAGTCTTGCTTCGAACTAAAAACTCTACCCGCTCCCCTTCCTCTGGTTCCAGGCGATCCCGTGTTGCGTCGTCGGCCCAAAGAAACAGGCGAATCTCCATAAGAGGAGGCCTCACTGCAGCTTACAGTTATCAGGAACTCCGCCCGATATAGACAGTCGAGCTCGATTTAACAACAGGCAAGAGCAGCAACCGGGTCACCCACCCACATTGCCACCCTTATCTAGCCAAGCTATCTAACTATTTATCTATTCCTCCACCCCCGGGGATGGAATAGAGCGCAATTGCATTATGAGAGGGTGGGTAGGTGGGAAAAGAACGACGGAATTATCGCCTGGTGCGTTGCGACGTACAAAGCCGAGAAAGGTAATGAAAAGAGAGGGAGGAAGATAGCTAGCTAGAGAGAGAGAGAGAGAGAGAGAGAGAGAGAGAGAGAGAGAGAGAGAGAGAGAGAGAGAAAGAAAGAGAGAGAGAGAGACAGGGAAGAGAGAAAAGCCGAACATATTTCTGAAAGACTGTGTACGTAAGAAAAACGTACTTACATCAATATATATATATATATATATATATATATATATATATATATATATATATATATATATAGAGAGAGAGAGAGAGAGAGAGAGAGAGAAAGAGAGAGAGACAGACAGAGATATAGAGAGATATTATTTCCCATATTTGCATAAGATGATATAAGCAAATATAATATATGTATAAATTTTTAGTATTTATTTCAAGAGTGCTCAATACGTAAGTAGAGCTTGGTAGTAAGTTATTAAAATATATTTATTGGCAATTAAGCTACGCAACCCAATATGCATGATGATACGCAGAAGCTGCTGTATAGCTAAATTGTCATAAATATATTTTCATAACTTATATATATATATATATATATATATATATATATATATATATATATATATATATCATATACTTCATTTGCTCACATAAAATTAATATACGAAAGTATAGATTTATGCGTAAACTTTAAGTATTTACTTCAAAAGTGCTCAATACGTAGGTAGAGCTAGTTAGTAATTTATATATAGTAATTTATAAAATATATATGGCGATTAAGCTACACTGAATATTCGGCGTTTCATCCACTCTAGGATTCCTCAGGCTGAGCTGAGGTGTAGCTTAATCGCCATATATATTTTATAAATTACTATATATATAAATATATATATATATATATATATATATATATATATATATATATATATATATATATATATAGGGAGAAAGAGAAGTGGAGAGATATCCAATCGATATCTTAAAAAGCTGAAAGTAAGAGAAAATGAGAGAGAGAGAGAGAGAGAGCGAAAGAAAGAAAGCAACAGATAGGTAAGGAGAGAGAAAGAAGGAGAGTGATAACAATACACGTCAAGAACACGTGCGCGAGAGAGATAGTATAGTAAGAGAGAAAAATAAGAGAGAAAGAGAGAAACAAGCGATAGATACATAATGAAGGTGGCAGACAGGCAGACACACTTATAAAAAGAAAACAAATTCTGCTAACTTATATCAGTTTCACGCCGAACGCCTATCATTTTTGTCACACGGCAAAATCAAACAGATTACATAAGATTCTGCGGAAATTTGAACTCTATATGCTACCATAGCTGAAAGTTCAATACAACAATTAAGCTATTATTTTAACTAAAAAGTCAACCGTGAATATATTTCCTACTTATATTTCTGGTGTCCAATTAAATATATATATATATATATATATATATATATATATATATATATATATATATATATATATATATATATATATATATATATATATATATTATATATTTCTAGTTATGTTTATCAGTTCAGTCTCTTTGGTTGAAGTTTTCCAGAGTTATATATATATATATATATATATATATATATATATATATATATATATATATATATATATATATATATATATATATATGTATGTATGTGTGTGTGTGTGTGTGTGTGTGTGTTTGTGTATATTACGATGTCAGAAACAGACCAACGTTTATGTTAAGATTCTCGAAGTGATCTCCATTTATGGGACGATACATAACA
This sequence comes from Euprymna scolopes, assembly GCF_053919585.1. Taxonomy (NCBI): domain Eukaryota; kingdom Metazoa; phylum Mollusca; class Cephalopoda; order Sepiida; family Sepiolidae; genus Euprymna; species Euprymna scolopes. Next base: position 61,534,364 of record NC_136507.1, read on the forward strand.
GAAAGCGACTGAAGACAAAAAAAAAAAAAGAAAAAAAAAAGAAAAAAAAAAAACAACAAGAATTAAAAAAAAAGATAAACGGATAATTAAATAACTCAATTTACTGAGGAGAATGTATATGAAAAAATATCAATCAATACAAATTTACAATAATCAGACTTAAGTGTAAAATTGTGAATATGAGCTTTTTGTTTTTGAAATGTAAGGAAATATAATATGACGCAATAAGAATTTCATCAGAAATTTTTCATATATAAAAGTATCTGAAAACTATACAATGCCTACTGGAGAGAACTTGAATGCCTACTAGACACTATCCTCGAGTGTCTAAGGTACAGGGGTTTGTCTGAACAACCTGGCATGAAAATACTTTTTTTCTAGAAGTAAACCCTGACTAAATATTCAAAATCACATTTCGTATTCGCTGCCCAAATAAGATCTCCTCACTATGGCTAACCCGCATTAGCTTTTACGAGGAATGGTGCACCTTCTCCAAGTAATGTTACCTCAAGTAACTGCACAAAGATGGATACTCCACCAGACTAGGCAACTTCTTGTCCTGGAATCCAGTAAGACCAAGAGACCAAAATGAAAGATATACTACAAGTTCAAGTGTTAGCCCCAGATAGTCGGCCCCTTGGTTTCTGAGAACTTCGACTGAAGTAAAATAAAACAAAAAAAATTACGAAGTAAATAATGATTATTCTTTTATACACTCAGACACTAGTGTTTAATGCTTACGCAATCATCAGTGTAAGAGGTGACAATTCCTGACTGTCGAGAGATTCAAACCCGGCCACGAAGCCACCTATGACTCCATTTACTAAACCTAAAACTCAGACGCAGACATTACACAATCCAGAGTATTTGAACGAGAAAAGTCATAAACGTCACCCCCCCATATATATATATATATATATATATATATATATATATATATATATATATATATATATATATATATTTGTCGGGTTCGAATCTCATGACTGGCGTTAATCATGACACCCCGCATTGATGATTCCCGAAAGGATGAAACACTAGTCTGTAAGTATTTAATAATTATTATAGTAAATAATTATGTCAACCCCTTGTTTCTTATCGTTGAGCACTTTACATTATAATAAAGTCGGTTACTTTAGCTCGCATGCACAGATCATCATATAATGATTAGATCACTCTGACAGACGTTAAAAACATTTAAAAATAGGTGTTTAAATTTCTCGCAGTTGACGGTGGCCGAATGTATATAGTCCTTGCTAATGGAGTTTCCCGGTTCGAATCTCTCGATCGGCGTTAATCGTGACACCCTGCACTGATGATCCCCAAAAGGATGAAACACTAGTGTCTGTAGGTATTTAATAATTATTATAGTATATATATATATATATATATATATATATATATATATATATATATATATATATATATATTATGAACTATTCTATAAACCTAATCAAACTCTATTGACTATAAATCAGACAATATGATCTTAATGAAGAAATCAATTATATCCAGCATATCAAAAAAAATATCCGGATAATACCATTATGAGCATATATTTGATAGCAAGAATAGCAAAGAAATAATGTTATAATAATGTTGAAGCAATATCTAGATCAGATTGTAGAGAAGGAATAAAGTATATTAAAAATGAAAATAATATATTAATAGAATAAAGGAAACAAAACCGAAACCATCATATATTATTTCATACAATATCGTAATGCGTGAATCAAATTGTTAAAATAGTACAAAAAAAATAAAACAATATAAGAATCTGTCAAAATAACAATGGAAATAAAAAGAAAAATAGACGTAGAAATGGCATTTGGTTTAATCCGCCTTATAGCTCATACAGAAAAAAATAATTTGCTGCAGGAATTTTTTAAAATACTGACAACATTTTTCCAAATAGAACTAATCTACGAAAAATTATAAGCTAAAACATTATGTTTTTACTTACAACCACTAATTTAGTGAAAGCTATGATAAATTCTGACATTGCAAAGAGATTATTATAGGAGAGTTCTTAACTAATGAAAATATTGAAGGGAATTTACTTGGCAACTGTAGAAGTATTAAAGAAGGTTCGTTAGAAGGTAAATTTTCTCATTTCTAATATATCATATAAATGTGAAGATAGATAGATAATAATAAAACCAGAACATACATTGAGTCACTGAATGTAGATTAAAAGACATATTTAACAACCATATAACATCTTGTAAAATACTAGCAATTAAAAATAAGAAAACATTATTAGCAAATTGGATAAGGGAATAAGAAAGAATAAAATTGAATACAAATTGAAATGGTCTATACTAGGAAGTGCGAGTAAATACTCTCCAAATAAGTTTGGCCAATGCAACCTTTGCAATATAGAATTATATTATATAATAATATCTAAAGAAAGCCTTCTAAACAAACGACAGGAAGTAATTCAAAACTGTTTACATATACTTAAGTATATCTTGTCTCGATTTAAATCTGATTAGAAGCATGGACTAGGTTAAAATAAATTAAACTATCAAAGCATAGAAAATTAAACAGTTTTTGCTAACGATAAATATATTAAATAAAATATAAAATTAGTAAATAAGGTACAGTACACTAGAAATCGTAAATCACAATAAATCAAATAAATAAACCAAATGTAATAATATAATGATAGCAAATATTAACACTAGTTATAATCAGATATATATTTGGAATAGATTAGAAAAGAAAATATGATGGTATATTTTACATAATTTCATTGAAATCTGACATCCAAGAACAAATAATTGTATTTTATAATTATATGTAAATAATAAATTAAATATTAAGTTAATATAAGGAATAGAAGTTATGGAACTTGAAATATTCTAACAATTGGTCATAATTGCAATATTTGGATATGTTAAATATTAGTTGCAAATAAAATATTTTTAATTATAAATAAAAGAAAAAGTAAACAGGAGAGTGTAAGATGTGTTGTGATGGCGATTTTTTATAATCATATTATAATAAAGTATAATTAAAATGAACTTTTCGAGATATATCTATGGATTAATTTGAACATGAAATAGGGAAGTATATATTTTTTACATTATTTAAACGTTAATAATTTTAAATAATCATATTATAATAAAGTATAACTAAAATGAACTTTTCGAGATATATCTATGGATTAATTTGAACATGAAATAGGGAAGTATATATATTTTTTACATTAATTAAACGTTAATAATTTTAAATAATCATAATATAATAAAGTACAAGTGGAATTAGATTTTCGAGTATTGATTTAAATACTCATTTAAAATTGAAATAAGAAAGTATTATATGATTATTACGTTGGCACAAATAAATAAACCAAATGTGATAATAGATAAATAGATATAAAAATCATTAGTTATTATATATATATCTCTCTCTCTGTATATATATATGTATGTATATATATATATATATATATATATATATATATATATATATATATATTGATTAAATTTGAATATGAAATAGGGAAGTATGATTTTTCTACATTAATTAAACGGTAATAATTTTATTTTAGAATTATAGGTTAAAATATATTAAACTATAAAATTACCATACGGAATTAGAAGTGTGGAGCTTGAAATATTCTAACCGTAGTATAATTGCAATATTTAAACATGTTAAATATAAGTTTATATTAAAATTTAAAATTTTTAAAAATGAAAAATGGGGAGGGTAGGAGAATATAACATATTATATGATATTAGGTTGGTGCAAAAACGACATTATTTTTGCACCAACATAATAACAACAAAATTAACAATCCTAAAATAATAAGAGCAAAATAAGAATAAAATCATTAAATATTATTTTAAATACTCATTTAATTAATTAAATAATAAATAATTATATGATTTGTGTATTTTAAATACAAATACAAGTGGAAATAGGATTTAGTCAAGTTAAAAAAAATAGGGAAAGTAAAAAGAAAAACAATTACTAAACAATTTAACTAGATTGAGAAATGATGATAATTACTTGATTGAAGAATATTTGCATATAGCAATTAGAGAGAAAAAAATAAAATTTAATATTTAAAATAAAACCTTCCTAATAATTGAATTATAATAAATAGATTAATTAAGTAGATAAAATAAAATAGTAGTGATGAAATAAAATGAAAGCTTTAGCTGATAAAATAAATAATTCAATTCTTAATAGAAATTGGATTAATAAATAAATGCTATATAATAAAATAACAATAAAATTATATAAATATATTATTTAACAATATAATAAAATCGTTTAATATAACTAGGTTTGATAAAGAGAAATAACTCATTTAAAATTAAAAGTGAATTATAGACCTTAAACAAATTACGATAAAATATTACAAAGAGAAATTTTATATTAAAATTAAGTAAGATTCATGAAAAATAATTAAATAGCAATAAAGAATTATAATTTATGTAATAATAAATTTTATTAAAATAGTAATAAAACTGAATTATATATCGATATTAAATTTAGATAAAATCAACAATTAGTATAACCGGAAATAGAATATATATATATTTTGTAATTAGTTTCGTATAAAATTAAATAAATATGTAGACATATGTTATATATATTAAAATTATTGATATTATCTTAGTAAATATATATTGATTAATTATAAACAACGAATTAATAAAATACTAAATAGAATATTTTTAGTGGTGTATATCAAAATTAATACCATTTATTAATACGAATATTTAAATTTTGGTGACTTTACTTGAAAATTAAAAATGGCGTCATAAAAGATAAAATAAAAGGTATTTACAACTCCTCTTCCAATTTTCGGATTTTGTAATCATGCCCAAATGCATTTTAGTTTCTTTTGGTGGATTGATAGTTGCTATTTTTCTGACGAGTTAAGGGCAACATAGACTCATTGATTGATATACTTATAAAATGTAAGATTTTGCGCTACGAAATAGTTGCTGTCAAGAATTGTAAATGTCAACGTAATTAAAGGATACGCTGTAATTACATTGAGCTTCATGAATTAAGGATTAGTATATAAAAAAGGTGAAATATAATTGAAAAAAAAATCATATTTCTGCAGAAATATATATATATATATATATATTTATATAATATATATATATACACACACACACACACACACACATATATATATATAAAGAGAGAGAGAGAGAGAAAGAGAGAGAGAGAGAGAGAGAGAGAGAGAGAGAGAGAAATAAAAAGGAACAAACCAAGTTATGTGTTCAGCAACGTTTCGTCTTTATTTCGAGACTTCCTCTGGATTAAATTCTCGAAATAAAAACGAAACATTGATGAACACATAACTTGATTTATTCCTTTTTATTTCTCTATGTTGTCGGAATACTATTTCCAATATTCTCATTATATATATATATATATATATATATATATATATATATATATATATATATATATATATATATAGTCTTAATAGTTTTCCGACTGTTAAAACCATATAAAAATCTTTTAATCCAAAGTCTTTCGTCTATTGTTCTTGTATTATGATTATGATTTGCTGATGACATTATGCTAGACATGAGGGAAAACGAATGTACACATATCTAAGGCAATGGAAGAAACTTAGGAAATGACATCAAGTCTGTGGAAGAATGGGACCGTAAATGTAATTTAAAAAAATAGATTAATACATTTAATGCTGCTATGACTGGCTTCTTTCATTTAACAACTACAAATAACCTTCTCAACCGCCATTTATTATGAGAAATAGCACCCTACCAAGAACTCATCTTTTAAACTACTCGGCTTAACATTCACAGGCAACATAAATTGGAACAAATACATCGAGGGCATTGCCAAGGCTGCTGCAAAGAATATGGGCTCACTCTACCGTGCTAGAAAATTACTCACACCAGATAGCATCCTATATTTTTACAAATCTACAATTCGCTCATGCATGGAATATTGTTGCCACATCTGGTCTGGTGCATCTACCACTAGTCTTTCATTCTTAGACGGGGTCCAAAAAAGTCTTAAATCTAATATGTCCCGCACTATCGGCTAAGCTCCAACCTCTGTCCCATCATCGCAATGTTGTATCCCTGTACTTGTTTAACGAGTACTTTAATGAAATGTGTTCTGATGAACTCATAGCACTTGTGCCCGCTCGACGTAAATACTCCCGACTAACCTGACAAATTAGCAAAATCCCACCCCTTCACTAATGCCGGAAAGCCTTATACTTTAATAGTTTCTTCTCTCGGACTGCTAAACTTTGGAATTCTCTTCTGCTGACTGTAGTAACAAGCAGAGATTTAAATGTAATATGAAAAAACATGTCGCTGCTCAACACCCTACATTCCTCTGTTAGATATGATCCCAAATAGTAGCCCTTTACACCCAAGTGGCAATATACCCTGTTCAGGGTGAAACGCAGGAAATGAAAAAAAAAACATGAATTAGGCGTTTTAATTTCACTGCTAAATGACCCAACCTTTGTGTAAGGTTGTCCGGGAACCAACACGCTGTAATTTTCAGTCGCAAAGCGGACAAAGAATGGAAAGAACTTCAATTAACTCTTTCTTTATAACAGTAACATTTATTTCCTCATTATTACGGCCATGGCTCGAACGTGATCTCGAACGTTCTTCACGTCTCTAACTGGATTTTCTCTTTCTCTTTTTTATAGTCTTTTCTTTTCTTTACCGGTGACGTCATTTCGCATGCATTTGTATACGCGCTTCCGCGCTATGTTACATTTGTGAATATAAAGATTAAATTGCTAAAGGTTTACTAAATTTACTTTCAAATATGTACGACATGGAGGACATTACCATACATGGATACGAATTTCTCATAAAAAGTTGTTTCGCACCAACAACGTATGTACTAGCTATAATCTTTTATAAGAGTAGGACAATTTCTCTAAAAATAGAGGTGGTGGTTATAACATAAAACTAAACAAACAGGATAACAAACGAGTTATATATATATATATATATATATATATATATATGTGTGTGTGTGTGTGTGTGTGTGTGTGCATGCATATATATACATAGATACATATATATATATATATATATATATATATATATATATATATATATATGAATTCACTAACCCTAACCCTCTTCACGCATGTAGGATGTGACACGCAGTTGTTTAAATGTGTCGAATTCAGCGTATTACCGCCTTTTCAACATTCTTCATTCATTTGGGAGGCGGCAAAGTAGGCGAGTTATATAAACTTAAGGAACAATTACTTTAAAAAAATGTTTTTTATTCAACTTTCACCCGAAACAAGGCACATTGCCACTTTGAAGTAGAGGGCTGCTATCAGGGACATAAGTTGCAGTGGTATTATGAAGGGAGATGAGTAGCAAGATGTCTGTTCACATTACACTTGAACTTCTGCATGCCAGTACAGTTGGGAAAGCAGAATCCAGGGAGTTCCAAAATCTAGCAGTTCTGGGGAAGAAACTATTGGAGTAGAAGGTTTTCTTACACTTAGGAATCTCTACTGTGAAGAGGTGGGATTTAGCTGCTTTATTAAGGGATATGAATTGAAATAAAATGAAAGATTTAGCTGATAAGGTTATGCATATATAATAGATCAAATAAAATAGAATTTAATTTTTTTATTTTTTTAGAATTTAAAATTTTTTATTAGCGGGTTTGTCGGGGGTATTCACATTGAGGGGGCACAAGCGCCTGTAGTTCGTCAGAGCATTCACCATTAAAGTAGGCAGGCAGAGGGATGCAACATTTTGTCGATGGGACAAGCGGCAGTTACAACCCAACAAAACCAACATACTATAAACAAAATATAACTAAGGAAGAAAATGCTGTAGTATCCAGCATGGGCAACTAGTATAGAAGCGAAATGCTTAACACTTTCACTTTTTATCAGATGCACAGATGGATTTTCCGTTCCAATCCTATCCTCACATTTCTTACTACTCTTACGACGGGCCAAGATCAAAGTGTATGATTTGGGAATCTTAGGTTAGACGAACCCCGGTGTGCTTGGGGCATTGTGGTGAACGAGAATTTTAGCTAGGATCAAGCCTAAACTAACAAAGGAACGGTGAGGAGGATGGCCATAGACATCCTACTTTTTGAGTGGCAATGTGCCTAATTTTTTTTTTGTTTATTACTGTTCTGTTGTAAACTTTTCAGAGTAAATAAAATATATGACTCAACGTGTAGTATCTGTTCTTTTGACGCTGCACTTCAATTTCTTGTTCTCTCTCAGTGGAGGAGAAATCTTTCACGACTGAGACAATTTTTTTAATTTGTGTTCGTTTTCTCCACGTAAAAAAAAAACAAAAAAAAACGACCCTGGTATTTAACTCTGTCCCGTGGAGAGGCATTGTAAATAGGTACTTTTACTAAGAGCCAAGATCAAAGTGTAGTATCCGCTCTTCAGGTGCAGAACTTCATTTTTTTTTTGTTCTCTCTACGTGGAGGAGAAATCCTTCACGACCCGAGGCAATTTTTATTTTTGTTCCTTTTCTTCACGTTAAAAAAAAAAAAAAAAAAAAAAAAACGACCCTGGTGTCTAACTTTGTCCCGTGGGGATGCAAAATAAATAGCTACTCTTAGGAGACTCATTTCCCAAAGTCAAATAAAGCGCAATATTCAAGCCATCAAGTAGTTATTTCAAAACTTACAATGTTTTGACCTATTTTTTCTCGAGTCAAACGCGAATAGTTCAAAGCAATAAAAAGATAATAAAAACAAAATAAAAGAATGATTTTAAACCAATTGCCATTGGCTGACACTTCAAATCACGTGTTAACAAGGATTCTGGAGTACTGGCGGTCTGAACAGAGCTGAAAAGGAGAAACAGACCAAATACCAAGGTCTCATGTATGATATGAAAAGAAACTGGAATCTTAGAGAGATATCAATCATACCAGTTATCATAGGTGCCACAGGGCTTATGAAGAAGAACCTGGAGTCCTACCTAACTAATATTCCAGGTGAACCAAGTACAAAAGGGATCCAGACAATTGTACTTAGGGGAACAGCGAGGATACCAAAAAGAGCTCTCGGTTGGTTTCAATAAAAGCGGGGCAATGTTGGCAGCTGGTTTGGCTGCCCCATACCTAGCATTACAATCTTCAAAGGTAGAAAATGAAAACAAAACACAGTACTTTTTTTTATCGGTAAAACCTTTCTAGTTTTCATGTTAATAACTTGCAATGAAGAAGCCTAGTTTAATAATTCAATGGCTGAATCATATATAAACATATTTAGTCAGTTATGTTTGTCTTAATAAAATATGCACATAAATCCTCAGCTCTGTTCATATTGAGCACTATCAAAATAGATCAATAAATAAATAAATAAATAAATAAATAAAATTGGTTTTTATTATAAAGGGAGAAATTTTTATGCATAAATGATTAAAACTTATATATATATATATATATATATATATATATATATATATATATATATATAACTACTTCATTTACTCACATAAAATTAATATATGAAAGTATAAATTTATGTGTAAACTTTAAGTATTTACTTCAAAAGTGCTCAATACTTAGGTAGAGCTAATTAGTAAGCTATAAAATATATATGGCGATTAAGCTACACTGAATATTCCGCGTTCCATCCACTCTAGAACTCTTCAGGCTTATGCGCGAATTTTGTGGTTGTTTGTCGTTTTCATATATGCATCTTCTATTGAGATTTTAGTTAGCCAATCAGCTTTCTAGCAGACTAGCTATAATAAAAACTCCAACAAAATCAAGGGAGATAACTTTAAGAAAATCATATGCAAGGAAATGAAAAAATTAGGCCTAAAAGCAGACGTATCAGCTAACATAAAAATAACAAACTTCCTGGACGTCACGTTAAATTTAGATAAAAACACATATGAACCCTACTTAAAAGATAACGCTACTACAATATACGTAAACCCTACGTCCAATCACCAACCATCAATTATAAAACAGATTCCTAACTCGATCATAAGTAGACTCAGTAATAACTCAAATGATGAAAATGCATTTAACAGGTCAGCCAATATCTATGAAACAGCCCTAAAAAATAGTGGATACAAAAATATTGATATCAAATATAAGCAACAAAACACCAATAACTATAATAAAATTAAAAATAGAAGAAAAAGTATACGGCCCTATACAATCAAATGTTAAAAACAAAACTTGGCAAGAAATTTATAGATCTTATTGAAAAACACTTTCCCGCAACCAACCCCTTACACAAAATTTTCAATAAAAATACCTTAAAGTTATCCTACAGTTGTTGCGAAAATTTAGAGACGATAATTAAAGCACATAATAACAAAATATTAAATAAAAACAATGTAAACAACAAAATAAACAATAAAAAAGTAGACACCATGACAAAAATAAAACTAACACTAGCAGAAATAATAATAATAATAATAATAATAATAATAATAATAATAATAATAATAATAATAATAATAATAATAATAAACTAACCCCGGACAAGAACAACCATACTATGAATAAAAATACTAATAACGAACAAGATAAATGCAACTGTAGACACCGCACATTTTGCCCACTTAAAAATAAATGTCTAACCAAAAGCGTGGTTTACCAGGCCACAATATTTGCGAAAGAAAACCCGAATAACAAGAAATATTACGTAGGTATGACTTCCTTAGATTTCAAAACTCAATATTATGACCACAAAAGTACATTCAACAATAAAAAACACCATATGAAAACAACGCTAGCAAATAAATACTGGGAACTCAGGAAAAGCGGACATTCGCCGGTAGTCGAATGGAAAATAATAAGACAAGCTACCACGTGTAGGGACCTAGACGACCCATGTAGATTATGCCTTCATGAAAAATTTGCTATCCTGTACTTTAAAGAACCCTCAACATCTATTAAACTGTAGAAGAGAAATAGCAAACAACTGTGTTCACAAGATAAAATTTACTCTAGGATAGCGATACAAAATAGTTTTAAAACTAACAAAAACAATAGAAAATAAGCAAATAAATAAATTAAATAAACATGAATATACATAAACGATCACACATATATGTATGTATATATATATGTATATATATGTGCATATATGTATGTACAAATATATTTATATATAAACTAACATAAAAAAAAATAAAAAAACACTAACCTAGATTTAAAACAGATCAAGAAACTATGTATCCAGGCTAAATAGAGCACACACAAAGGAACAGGTCAACCAGAGGTCAAATAGGCCTTTGTCCGAAAAGTGGATGCTTATTGGCTGATAGGAAGGGCGCGGTGGATACCAGAAAGCTGATTGGCTAACTAAAATCTCAATAGAAGATGCGTATATAAAAACGACAAACAACCACAAAACTCGCCCATAAGCCTGAAGAGTCCTAGAGTGGATGAAACGCGGAATAATCAGTGTAACTTAATCGCCATATATATTTTATAACTTACTATATATATACTAGCTGACAGCCCGGCGTTGCCCAATCATACAATACGCTTAAACACGATACTTTAATTTATGCGAATTGCGCATGTATTATTATAGAAGAAATGATTTGCGGCGATTTGAAATGGTTACTTTCTTTAATCGTAAATTGAACTCATTAATAAGAAAAAAAAAATAATAAAATGTGGAGGTATATCCGGGCTTGAACAGAGGCACCAATCGATCTGTAGTGGAATGCTCTACCACTAAGCTATATCTCCAAATTATAATAAATCACATTCTTTAAGACGAAATGGTGTGAAATTTGCAAAAAATAGGCTCAGTCGTTTCGGAACCTATGATGAAAAAACTCACACACACAATGTGACTTTATATATATTTATATATATATATATATATATATATATATATATATAAATATATATATATATGTATGTATATAAAGTATATATATAATATATATATGCATGCATATAAAGTATATATATATATATATATATATATATATATATATATATATATATATATATATATAAACATTTTTGCATACCAAATCCTTTTCTATTCCAAGAAAAAAAACCCAAACTTTCCAAATATTATTGAGGAATATACTTTTGTCTCTGATGAGTTGTTTGGTGGGCTTCTGCTATACAACGAAACACGTGTAAGACGTATTTCATAAAAACACGAATAAAATATTATGAATGAGAATTAAATACATCTTCTGGTTTTGGAATTTTAACTATATATATATATATATATATATATATATATATATATATATATATATATATATATATATATATATATATACTCTAAAGAAACTTTCAGTATTTCATAAAAATATCATAATAAAATAAACTTAAAAATGCAGTTTAAATTCATAGGGATACTAAGTTACAGATCTTAGATTTAGTACTTACTAAATTCCTGAATTCCTTTGTGAAAATAGGCGTGCCATTTCGAAAGACGGCGAATTGCAAATGACGTCGGCGAGTCACAGTTTGTCAATGACTGGTATTGCTTACGAAAGGTGAGATTTATTTTTAAATCAGTAAAGTTAGCTCGAATTATTCGGACGTTTTTGACCGATTTTATTTTGTTGTTAACATTGGTTTACCCCGAGTATTTCCGGAATGAGGTACGCATAGGCGGGACGGTGCGAAAGTTGCCAACAGTCATAAATAGAGGTGTGCTTTAGAATCGATTTGGTTCGATTTTACCTCACCCAGGTTGTCAGTCCAAGTCATTAGTCACTTCACTACTGCCACATAACGACGACGACGACGACGACGACGACGACGACGACGACGACGACGACGACGATTACCACCACCACCACCACCACCTAGAATCAGGTACTTACAGCTGGGACCTCATGAAGGTTGCCAAATTCCATAAGTGAAAGTGGTGCCAAGGAACTGACTGGATTTGAACATGTCGCAGCCAGCTCAGTCTGCATTTTTATCCACTTCGCCATCGCTACCTCAACACGACTAATGAGTCACCATCGCATCAGGCTGTCATACGTTCGTTTAAGGGACCCCACGTAATTATTGATATTATTTATTCATATATATGAAGAAAAAAATGGATTTTATGTAATTAGATTGAGATGCAATTCGGTCGAATGCAACTGTTCGGAATAGCCACCATCTTTCTTTCTCGGCTTGATTAGGATTGGCTCTCCTCGTCACTTCCAAAAGCAAGTTAGTTTTTACAGTTTGTGTTAATTCAAAGTATTTTTTAATCAATGAAAATCGTTTTAAAATCAGAAATTAACATTATTAGCTCATAAAAATAGTAACCCGGCCAACAAAAGCAAATTTCTCCAGAGTGCCCAGAAAAAGAAAACAAGAACTTATGCCCCATAAGCCCCCGCCGTGCCTTTGGTAGTAAAGGAGGCAGTTAAGTTATTTTCAATGACTCACCTATAAGCCTTCTTCATTTTACGCACACATTCTTACACAATAGCGATAGTGAGACGGGCAGAAACGAATTGGTTCTTAAGCTGCACACACCACAAGTGAATTCCAGGAATGTGTACCGACCATCTGAAATAGTGATTAACTATTTAAAATAAATAGTTGGAGATATTTCATAATTTTGATGCATTGATAAGTACATAAATATACTTATATAATTTGACCAGTGCGAACGGTTTTAGCTACATCAACTCACGACACCACAGATTAACGACGACGTTTGTTGGCGACAAGCGGTCAATTGATTCAAGAGAAAGAGTCGCTATTTATCTCCTTCTTGCGGCGGGAAAGTTAGATACTAAGTTGAATAGTGGGATCGAAGAGATAGCACCGCCGAGAAGGGGGGGGAGGAGGAGGAGCGCTCTGCAAAATATGCCTGGGTCGTCATGCCGGTATTTCTCGGTAGGGGCGCCTCAGGCGATTAAATAGGAACTAACCCCTTCTCAAAGAGAGATGGCAAAGCCTGAGAGGGTGAACCTCCTAGAACTGCACAGGACCAGCAACAGACCGTAATCAACAAAGAAAAAGCGATTTCATCAATGGTCTAGACGCTGTGGATTTTGGCGTCGGGGTAAAAATGTCACGGCTTATTGCAACATGTCTAGGATAAGAACGTAAAAATGCCGTCTCTGCCTCAAACAAAGTAACGTAGTTGAACGTCATAAGAACGACACGTTCTTGTTGGCTATCATATTGACCATATCACCCTTCAACTGTTCATTTTAACAATTGGCAGTGTTGTCTGGAAATGTGCCACTCACCAGACTGTCTGCTCCTTTGAGGAAAACCTCGAGAGGAGGAAGAAATCAGTTTTTTTTAAAAATGGAAATTGCTCCAAGCAAGGCGTGGAAGCAGTTGATGTAAGAAGCTAACAAAAAAAAAAAAAAAACAGATGATTATCGCAAAGACATGAGATGCCGATTGAAAAGACCAAAGTTATATGAAAGAGGAAAACAATCAGCAAGAAGAGATGCATGTCTTGGAACAGGAAGCTGTATTACAGTGAAAAAGCAAAACAGCAAATTAATGGAGACCACTAGAACAACGAGTCAAATGTGCTGGGACAAAGGAAGCGGTGAATAGTTGAGACAATTCTGAAGAACGCGTGTCATAATAGTATTTATACAAAAAGACTTGAGCTAGTAACATCACATGTGTGTGTGCGAGAAAGCTTGCAGAGAAGAAGAAAAGTTGGGGGGGAGCAAACAAATTACAGATACGTTTCTGCACCTTATCAAGAACTCTTAAATGAGACAGAAAGATTCACCTGCTCAATTATGACGACAATGCTCCATATATGGTCTGTAGATTTGTAGAAGCAAAGAATTGTTTCATGTGTGAGAAAGTGTTTAGAGCGAGAGAGAGAGAGAGAGAGAGAGAGAGAGAGAGAGAGAGAGAGAGAGAGAGAGAGAACCGACTTAAAGAGAAGCATAAAGAGCGATGGATCTAATATATGTGAACTCAAAGAAAGAAAGAGACAGAAAGACCAAGAGGTTTCAAAATCGATTCATCTCCAAGAGCAAACCCATCCATGAGAATCTCGGGAGAAAAGGGACACGCCTACGATTGAAAGACACGTACTGAGTCTAAACAGTATTAAAACGAAACAAGTCATTTCGTACGCTAATCTACAACTGCTAGATTAGCTGCATATTTCAATTGATCTGAGAGAGATGGGCGAGAATCAACAATAAAATAGATAGTGGTATCATTAGCATATATCAATTTTCTGAACAGTATTCTATGAAAGATCATTAATAGAGAGAAGAAACAGAGTTGGGCCTAGAATACAGCCCTGAGGAAACAGTAACATGGATAGGCAAAGATAATGAAGAGACACCATCAATAGTTACTCGAAATCTTCGACCAGAACGGAAAAACCTAATGATATCAAGAACCCCACTACCGATACCCTAAGCTTAAAATTGATATAGAAGACCTGAATGCCACATTTTGTGTCAGACGCCTTCGGAATGTCAGCTACAATGATCCTACCCTCTCCTGAATTATTCATAAACCGACAAATCCGTTCAGTTACAACAGTTAAAAGATAAATAGTTGAACTTAGATCACAAAATCCATACTGAACTCCAAGTGAGATTTGATGGAAAAGTAAGATTTCTCTGCAAGTGTAAATCCATCCATGAAAAGAAAAATAAAGAAACGAGACACGCCTACGAATGAAAGACACGAGCTGAGTCTTAATAAAGTTAAACGAAATAAATCATTTTGTACTCTAATCCACAAATGAACACAGGTCAACTTCTAGATTAGTTGAATACATCAATTGATCCGTGGAAGATGGGCGAGAAGCAAAACTAGAACAGGTCAGAACATACGTTAATTTTCTTCTTTTTTTTTGTATAGGCGTCACCACTTATCAAGGCTGAGAGGCCACTCAAGGATAAGTGTTAAAGAGTGTACAGTAGTCAAAAGGACAATATAGTAATCGATAGTAATGGAAGTTCGGTAAATTTGTTAACTTAAGTGTAACGGCTCATCAGAAACTTGTTCACGTTGGACTTGAAGACAACAATATTATAGACAGCTGGAAAGCAGGAAAAAAGAAGACAATTCCACAGGCGTGCAGTCCTAAGAAAGAAGCTTTGATATTGGAATCTACGTTTAGGTTTAGGCACAGATAAAGAGTGGGGGGAATTATTGATAGTGTTTTCAGCTAGTCGAGTGTTTCTTGTGAAGGTTTCGCGAGGGGAGACCATAGATTGAAGCTCCGTCGAACACTTTCCATGAAAATAACGATAAAGCAAAAACAAGTTCGCAACATCTCTTCTGTGAGATAGAGGTTGCAGCGAAGAGAAAAGGACATCTCCTACGAGGCCACGAAGTCTATTTTGAACCCTATCAAGGCAGGCCAAGTCCTTTCTAACAGCTCCTGTCCAGATGTGGCAACAGTATTCCATCATTGACCGTATTATTGGAATATTATTAGTACATTATATATATATATATATATATATATATATATATATATATATATATATATATATATATATATATAACTAGCGTGGGGGCTATACTCGGCCGTAAAATACGCTTAAATACGATAGTTTAATTCATCCAGATTTCGTATATATTATTATAAAGTCGTGATTTCAAATGTAAAAAAGCCTTTTTGGGTGCCATCAGTTTGAATCGAAACCGAAACTGCAACATTCAAAGCTGGTGACGTTACCACTGTATCAACATGACACATACAGGAACCGATAAAAAATTAAAAATTAAAAATAAACTAAGATGAATGTCTAAAATGTAATACGATTTTTTTTCAAATTTGACCCATTTTTGACCTGTTAAAATTATTTTAACCGGCTAAGGACCCATAAAAGAACGACCCATAAAAATCCAATCATTTGAGGGCCCTAGTGCCGCTCCGCGACTTTTAGTTTTGTGGAAGATAGAGTTTAAAAATATGGAGACAGACAGACAGACATATAGATTTTTATATATTAGATGATTAATTCCGAGCAGTAGATAAATATTGTAATATAAATTATTTATTGTGTTTACCTATAAAGTACGTTTCATGCGTTTGTGCCTCAGTATCCGATAGAAGGAAATAGATTTATGTTTGAATTGTGTTGCAAACGTTGTTATTCCTGTACTTTTCTACGCTGATGTAATTCGGTCAATCGACAAAACAAGGAACATAAACACATGGTTTCCTTTAAAAATATTACATAAGGTATGACAAGTGCGTAACAGGTAAAGAAAATAAATAACACATAATAACATGCACTGTAAAAAGTATATAAAAATACATATATCTATATATTAATAGGATAGCGTGTGTGTTATTCATTTTGTGTGCTACGCTTATTATCGTTTATTTGTTATGGACTTCCATTTCTTGTAATAAATAATTTTACCAAGAATTCTTCATAAGTTTTCGTTTCGGTTTCGATTATAGCTGAAGGAACTCAAGTTATATACATATATTTTTTCCATAAGTTTTAGTTTCGATTCAAGCTGATGCATCCAAGTCATGTGGATATATATTTTTTTATTTTTGAAATCGCAACTTTAAAATATATAAAAATCGATAGAACATTAACTCTATAATAATATATACGAAATCTGCAGGATTTTTATTAAAGCGTACTTTGTGACCGGGCTACGCCGGGCGCCCCTGCTAGCTTAGATAAATATTTTGCAGTTTTAACAAAAGAACTATGATAACATCAGAGCATCTCCATTTATGGTGAACATCTACAGAATGCCAACATCAATATATTACATATAAATGAGTCCGCTGTGGAATTTCCACAGGTCCCGCTAGCATTGTAAATCTGCATTGCTCGTACCATCATTATGTCTTTTTGCATCAGTTTATAAGTCGATCCGTTACACTTCTGCATTGTAATGCCCACTATAGATTGCTTTTATATACACATTAGACAATACTTCAAGCAAATTACATCAACCTCTTATTTTTTCATAATAACACATTTACTTTGGTATTATTACCAGTCGCGAATACGTCCTCGACACAGCCTGACGGAGTCTTGACCATATTTGAGTAGGGGATAACTGTGCATCTGTCGGGTTGAGGTATAGTTCTGGATGGCCCTAGGAGGTCCGCCCTCCCAGGTCGTTGCCTCCCATATTTTTAGGTAAAGTAAGTTTATTGCTTACTTCCTGATATCCCCTACTGGGGAATACTGACAAGTCTGCCCGGGCAATTTTTAAAATGCTAGAGTGCGCTCCCTTTAGGGTCGATGGCTTGACTTTTCTCACCTTCTAATTCTGTGTCACATCTTCCTGTAATGGAAAGATAGTAAAAGTCTACTATCCCAATAAAATGGGTCATTATCACTCTCTATCTTTTCTTAATTAAATAAAACAAAACAAAAGTCTTTTTTTTTTCGACTGATCCTATCAAGATCTATTTTGTTTTTTATTACACAGTACTTTGATAAAAGTGTACTTTCTGTTCTGTTGGTAGTAAGAGAAGAAATCTTTATTGACTAAGGAAATTATAATCTTTTGTTCCATTTAAAGTACTCTTTTGAGGGAATTGGATACCCTCCATATTAAAAGCCGACCGTGTGTCTAACTTTGCCCCCATTGACAAAAAAGTAAATAAGAACTTTGGCGTCCTTTATTTCCACGAAAAACAAGGGAGGGGACCAATCAAATGTTTCAGTACACTGCGTTCTAAAATTATATGAAAAAGCAGGTTTTTTTTGTTGCAATGATATTATAACATCGAATCCATTTTTTATATATTTGCCCTATATCCCACAAATACCACCACTACACGTCATAAGCGACAAAACTAAATAACAAGCGATGAAATTGAGTACATACTATGGCAAGACCGTAGCATGCGAAAATCTAAAAAAAACAAAGGTGCTTCTTTACATTGGTGATCTTTTAAATCAATGCATTTCAGGTGAAAATATTATGACGTACTTACGTGTCATGTCAAAATTAGTATAAATTTTAAAAAAATTACGAAAAATTCATCCAGATGATTATGTACTATGAATATTTTAAATAATAAAAAACAAATCAGTCACAATTACGTTCCCAGATATCGCATTTAAAGATGGTTGAATATTAATTCAATTCAATTTAAGTCAAGGGTTACCTTCCTACTTTGTCTTACTGAATTGGTCGCACAACTCTTTCACATTAAAACGTACAATGAAACTCGATGATTCAGTAAATTATATTTTTACTTGTAATTATTTTTCCACTGGATCATTTTTCGTAAGTTTTAGAATTTATACTGATTTAGGCATGATACGTAAGAACGTAATGTTTTCACCTGAAATGCGTTGTTTTAAATGGTTCACCAATGTAAACAAACACGAAAAAAACAAAAAACAAACAAAAAAAAACGGCGGCCATTTTGGTAATATATTGCATAAGTCACAGTAGTGTTATATATCTAAGAAAAGGATCGTAAATAAACGGTCGTCAAAAAATGTGCCAACAACGCCGTCCATTGCAATAGACTCGACGAGAGAAGGGAGCGAATAGAGGCGTTTGGGGTGTTTCCTTCGCCACCAAAGTCACCAGAGTCCCGGCCATTGGTTGATATGGTTTGTTCCCCGTAGACTGAGCTATGTTGCTGGTTCTGTGAAGTTCTACTTCTAGGAGGTCTACCCTTCCAGGCTGTTGCCTCCCGTCTTTCGGGTAGAGTTAGCTTGCTATCCGAGGCACCCTTACCAGGGAATGCCAACGTAACTGCTCAAACATTTTTTTAATAGGCCAGAGTGCTTCTCTTTAAGGATCACTAGTTTTACTTTCCTCACCTTCTGACCTTGTGTCACATCTTCCTGCTGTGGGGGAAAAAGTAAATACCAGCTCTTCATCCTAGCCAGCGTATCATCTGATTTTAAGATTGGGGTTGTTTTTCATATCAAGTCGAGGATTCGTTCTCGACAACCAGTCCGACTGAGTTTAGGACATTTGAGTTAGGTATCCTTTTTTCTGTAGGACTGAAGTGTGGCCTGTGTAGTTCTAGGAGGTTAATCTTTCCATACTTTACCGTCTCTCTTCGAGAAGGGGGTTTCTTGCTAATCGCCTTAGGCGCCCCTTACCGGAAAATGTCGATTACTCAAACATGTTTTGTGTTCTGTCTCTTTAAAGCTGGCTTTTCCATCTCCACCTTCCAATCTTGTATCACATCATTCCACGTAGGGAAAGGGGTATATACTGGCCTTTCATCTTATCACATCCGCTCAAAGCTTCTCTAAGTAGTCAGCGAAATGTTTGAAGGCGCTTCTATGACTGGTGGTTCCCCAAAACCACAGATATACTATATACGATATCATCACGTAAACACACCGGTTCACATTAGATCACCGAAGTTAAGCAACGTTGAGCCTGGTCAGTACTAAAGGGATGACAATTTGTGAACACCAGGCGCTGGATATAGGAGGACGTCGACATCTCCCTACAATAACTGCAAAAACTTAACGTCGCCATTTCCCCTGACTGCATAGATATAAGACTGGGGACCGCTTGTGAATTTAATATTCCTTTGACATTTCCTCCTTTGGAGTAAGCCAATTCAACCCGCCTATAGTGAATGCCGTTGGCTGACGTGGCATACTAGATTGGCTGCAAAAATAGGAAAATCCATAGGTCTGGCTTCCTTTGAAGAATACCCATAAGAAAAAACGACTTTTGTTGAAAAATAAGTGCACGAATCAGAACTTGGAGTAGAATTTACGAATGAGAGTAGAGTGAACCTTAATGATCCGATAGGCACAGATCGAACAGAGATTAAATTGATATTTTGGAATTCTTTAGGATGACGACCTCGCCGAGTTATAAGAAAATTTCAGGTTGGTATCTGGAGGCGTATTAATTTACCACTAGTCTTAGTTAAGATATGCATCTAGGAAAAGGTAACTTGGATGACGTCGGCAGCAGGACGTTCGATGGCCATGGAGGAGGATGAATCTCTAGCAGATCAACGGTTCTATAGTATTAAGAGTTATGTTATTTGACTACGGATGATCTAAGGACAACAGATAGGTGCGAACAGGCGAGTCAGATGCCACTGTGCTGAGGAAGGTAATGGCAACCCACTCCATGTATTCTGCCAAGTTCAAAATCATGTGGTGTCTTTAGAGGAATCGGACCAACCTAAGCCTATGGAGAACACTAACCATGATTTCCTCTACGACATGAACATGCCACGATAAAAGAAGAAGAAGAAGAAGAAGAAGAAGAAGAAGAAGAAGAAGAAGAAGAAGAAGAAGGAAGATGGGAGTCTTCACTGATGCGAACGTCGAGATTTCTTTGGCAGACTTAGACTTAAGAACTATTGCATCCGGCGACATACGAGACAGTCAACGTCTGAAGCCAGCCCCACAGCGTCCCTCTAACATTTTCTTGTTGCCATCAAACGTCTTTCCAAAATTCTAGATTATGCGATGCTGACTTCCTCAGTAAGTCGTCCGTCGGCATTCATCATATGGTCACTGCGTTGTTCTGTCTACCTTGAATTTGAATTTGCTATACTCAGACTATTTACGTAGCAAGATTGCTTTACAGGGGCAGGCCGCTAGCCTGGGACCAAACCACTAACATTTCGAAAGGATACTGTAAGTGGAGAAAGTCTCCAGTAGAGTTGCAAACCTATCACTATGTATTAAGATGTGGGTCGCTTTTAACTCCTGGAGATTTAAATCAAGTATTCATATTGTTATTTTATTATTTTTTAAAACAACGATGCACTTGAAAGCCGATAAACTAGTCACAAGTGTTGATATTTTTTATTTAAAAAAATACACTTATTGTTATTGTTTTGTTTCTCCTTTGTTTTTAAATAGCGACACATTAAAAAAAGTCTTTGTCAAGAATAATAATAAGCTGATGGCACCATTTAGAGTAAAAGACGGAGTAAAAATGACTCCTGGTGTCTACATTAACTTCTCTCTATATGGACATCGGCATCTTGGTATTCGTAGAAACTTTGTTTTCATGCATGATAATGTCCTATCACATGAAGCAAGGCTCACCCTAGTATATTTGAACCGTGTTTTTGAAAGGCATGGAAAAATGATGGGACAGCCAACCTGTTATCCGAATGTTAATCCAAGAACCACTGGAACATCGTCAAGAGAAAAAATACTTCAGTAAAAGGAAATACAACGCGAAAGACGTGCTTTATAATGCCATTTTAACTTCCGGTACCGATGTTATTTCCGGTGTAATCAAGAATTTTATATCTTAAATGCACCGAACTGTTTCACTGATTTTCAATTCTTGTGGTTATGCAAGATATTAATTTTGGTTTAAAAAAACAATCATACATATACATCTTGCATTAGTGTTTGTTTTTTGGATGAAACGCAACTAAAATAATCATGTTTTTTTTAGTTGTTTGTCTTCATTTATTTTCCATATAAAGTAATACAGTTAATTGCAATAGTTAATGAAAATGGTCGCCATTTTGCTTACTAATGTGCAGATCGGTCACATTTTCTTGGTGCATCTGTGGATTGGTTATCTTTTAAACGAACGCATTGCAGATAAAAACATTATTACGTACTTACGTGTCATGTCGAAATTAGTACGAATTCCAAAAAGTTACAGTAAATGATCCAGCAGAAATAAAATGATTACAAGTAAAACTAGAATTTAGTGAATTACTGAGTTTTATTGAATGTTTTAATGTGGAACAGTTGTTCAAGCAATTAAGCATGACAAACAAACTTATCTCCCTTGACATAAATTGACTTAAGTCAAGGGTCCGCCATTTTTAAATAAAATATATCGTAACGTAATTGTGGACAATTTGTTTTTCTGAAAAATACATCTAGCACATCTACTGGGCCATTTTTTCGTAATTTTTGCAATTTATACTGCGTGACACGTAATCATATAATAATGTTTTTAAACAAACTATACAAGTACTATTTACTTTTAGATGCGTGAATGTTATACTGTGTATTACATGTCACACATTAACGTTGAAAGATCTATTTGTTATTAAAAGGAAACATGAGAAAAAGAGAGAGTTAGAGAAATTTCGAGGTAGAAATAGGCTGGGAGAAAGATAGATTGCGGTGGGAAACCTAACAAACAATAAAAACTATGGGCAGAATTAAAAACTAATACGGTCCTTATTTACTTAGCTCCCCACAAGGACAAGCAAACATAATGTGGGGAAAATCGAGGTCTTCAAAAAGAGACATTCTGGATTGTTAATAAAAATAAGATTTTCCCCAGTCTAGAGGGATCCACTTTTTAAGACTGAGGACAAAACCGGTACATTTTGATTGTAGTCCGTAAGAAAAAGCTAATGTCTACAACAAACTAAAACGAACAAAAGATATGGACAAGAAGAGATTATTTTATGAATGACATCTTCAGAATTGTTTGTTGTTAAAACCGCAGACGTGGTTGTTTCAGTGCTGTTCTCTATCGGCAACTTTTGAACTATTTCCAACAATCTTTGCATGTTGGTATGGTGAACAGTTGCGCCGGGCCAAGTACCTGCTCGCTCGCATCTGTTTGTTCAGGGTTTTTAATACTGATGACTCATGACTAACCAACGCCGAAAAGCCACTCGAGGATACGAGTTGATAAAATTGTCAGGTGGATGATGAAACGTATTATGAGAGGATTGAAAACGATGGATGAACTGGAGAAACTTTTTGTTTACATTGGACTTAAGTACGACCGTGTTGTAGTTTGCAGAAAGCAGCCCCATAAAAACTTCTTGGGAAAAATTACGTGTTTTATTTATATACTAGCATTTCAGCCCGGCGTTGCCCGGGTGTTTGGAGGTGTATGGTGAGCAAAAAAAACAAAACAAAACAAAGCGGTCAATTTTTTTAAACTTTGACCCTATTATGACCCCTTAACATTTATTGTTTTAGGCTCAAATTAAGTTATTAAGTTAGATCCATGTCCAAGGAACCTGTATGTAAAATTTCAAGTGATTAGACCTGAAATTGTCGGAGGAGTTTGGTAGAGTTCTCAAAGGTCAAATCGTTGAACTTTAACCCCTTAACAGCCAAAATTTCTGTCCGAAAACTGATCAAAAAGATTTTCCCAAATCTCAGTAACCTGTATATCAAATTTCGAGTGTGTAGACTTAAAATCGATAGAGTTATTATGTAGGGAAATGTACACAGACACGTTCATTTTTATATATATATATATATATATATATATATATATATATATATATAATTTATTTATACAAACATTGATGGCTACATATGTGCATACATATTTCTGTAATCATCCGCGTTGGGGGATTACGTCTTCAGGCCAAGAATTATTGTCGAGAACTGATAACTCAAACAAAAACATTTTCTTATTTCGTTTACAAAGTTAGAATGCAACATGGGTGGGGGTTATAGGTGGGGAAGAGGATAAGCAAGATCTTTGAAAATAATAAACCTCCTCTTTTTTACTTCCCTTTTTTTATATTCCTTTTTGAAGTTTATCTATCCGATCTTTTGGTTTTTACGGTATAAGGTACTTGAGAATTTAGTATTTTTGTCTTGCGGTCAAATAATTAAAAACATTCCTCATGGCTATTGAGTGCTGACCGGTGTATTTCAATTCACACACACACACACACACACACACACACACACACACACACACACACACACACACACACACACACATATATATATATATATATATATATATATATATATATATATATATATATATATTAGGTTCAATAAAGACAGACATACAACTACCGGATAGATATACAGCAAGATAGTTTACTAATGAACTATTTAGCTAGATATATAGATCTGAGCAGTTTTGAGGTACATACATACATACATACATACATACATACATACATACATACATAGGTAGATATGCCAATGTCAGCGGCATTCACTCTAGGCAGGTGTGACTGGTTTCCTCCGAAGGTAATATCAAATTCACAAGCGATTCCCAGTCGCATATATATTCCAGGCAGGGGAAATGACGATCTTAAGTTTTTGCAGTTCTTGCTCGGAGATGTAAACGTCCTCCTACATACAGCGCCTGATATTCCTAAATAATCATTTATCTGCTACGGACCAGGCTGAACGTTGCTTATCTTCGGTGATCTAACGAGAACTAGTGTGTCAACGTGATTATATCTTATCCATAGATTGATTGATTGATAGATAGATAGATAGATAGATAGATATGACAAGTTTTGAGATAAATTGATAGCTATATATATGTATATATATATATATATATATATATATATATATATATGAGAGAGAGAGAGAGAGAGAGAGAGAGAGAGAGAGAGATCGCTAACTAGTTATATCCTCCACTTTGTAATAAAGGCCAAGGTGCGTTTATTCTTATATAAATAAACACACACACACACACACACACACACACACACACACATATATATATATATATATATATATATATATATATATATATATATATATATGCCCTGTCACACAAATGCTAACGAGTAAGGAAACTGCCGGACGAAATCATTTCAAAGGTTTAATGCTAAAACAGAAAGCAAATAGCAAATTAGAATTCCCACCCACAGTCAGTATCTAATTCGGAAAGTAAAAACTTCTCTCCATTTCAATCATGAGACTTTGCTTTCTTTTTCCTTTTTTCTTTCTATATCGATTAATATGCATTTTAATTATTTTTTTCTGTTTTCAACTTTTCAGTATAAGACGCTTTCTTTCTTATATCTGTTTAAGTTCACCGATTTTTATATTAGTAAGAACACTGGCGAAGCATAATTTTTTCCGTCATTTTTGACGGAGGGCGTATACTTGTAGATACATATATCGCTAACTAGCTATCTAAGTAGATATATGAAGAAAACGATCAGCTGTATGCAAAAATTGTTGTGTAGTAAATATGGCAAAAAATTGTAAAAATGTGTCAAGAAACATGAAAATACAAGTAAAAAATACAAGTAAGATTAAGAAAAACAAGATGGTAAACAAACAAACAAACAAACAACGAACAAAACAAAAAATGAAAGAAACGTAAAAAAAGAATAAAAGGAAAAATTTACAAAATCAATAAATTCGTATTATTTGGATTCTTTGCACCACTCTCCTCATCTTGACTATTATTTTCAGAACGTTTTGGTCGATGTAACCTCCGACCTTCTTCAGGTATCGAACTCGGGAATGTTTCTGTCGAACTTGGGAATTTGGACGAAATTTCGAATGGAACCCCTTATTTGATCCACGGGGGTAACATGATATCGTTCCCTCGGTCATGACCGGGTAGAATTCTTAAGTAATTCGCAGTTGTTCTTTTGAGTATCGCCTTCACTGGGAACCCGTGGCGTAACGGATAAAGTACTTGGTGAATTCAGTTATATGTTAAACTCTTCAGAGATTCAACCCTTAGTACTGGCGATACGTAGAATACAACTGCGAATTACATAAGACTTCTATTTGGTCATGGCTGATGGGGCGAGAACATGCTACCCCCCCCCATGGATTAAAAAATGGGTTCCGTTAGAAATTCCTCGCAGATTGCCAAATTCGACAGAAAGATTCACAAGTTCGACAAGATAAATCTGAAGAAGATCGAAACTTACATCGACAGAAACGTTTCTGAATTTTTTTAGATGAGGATTGGTTATTCGTATTATTTGGATTCATCGAACTACTGTTATCATCTTGAGTGTCATTAAATGCAATTGAGAATTACTTAGGACCTCTATCTAGTCATGGCTGACGGAACAAGAGCATGCATGGAGTAAACAAAGGGTTCCGTTCAAAATTCCGCCCAAATTCCAGAGTTCGACAGAAACATTCCCGAGTTCGACAAGACACATCTGAAGAAGTTCGTAGGTTGCATCGATCGAAACGTTATGAAAATTAAATTCAAGATGAGAACAGTAGGCCAAAGTATCCAAATAATAAGAATTATCAGTCCTCATCTAAAAAACGAAGAAAAAAAAGAAATCAAAAACATAAAATCGACAAAGAAAGAAAAACATAAGAAGAAAAAAAGAAAGAAAGAAAATGTCATCTCTGGCTTTCTTTCTCAATTTCTTCCTTCTCTCTATTTATTTTTTATATATTTATAATCTTGTCTCTTTTATTCTTTCTCTCTCTCATTCTTTTTATCCCTTCTTTGTGCTCGCTTTCTATTTTCCCTCTCGCTTTCTTTTTTTTTTACACTCATGTCTCTTTCGTCTCTCTCTCTCTCTCTCTCTCTCTCTCTCTCTAACAATCTCTTTCCTTCACTTTCTCAAACCCAAACTCTTTCTCTCTATTTCTTTCTCTCTTTTTTCTTCTCTTTCTTTCTCTTTGTAATGCACCTGAACAATCGGCATCCCTTTACAAATTGTTTCCTTTTCGTCTTTTTTCAACTATTTCTATTTTTCTATTATATTATTATCGACTGGACACTAACCTATTATTTGACATGGGAAAGGGGAGGGGAGGGTGTTTTGTAACTATTCTGTACTTTCATCTAACAATCTAATAAAAAAAAAAGATACCGTAAAACTTGAATTTAACTTTACTATACTATAAAAAAAAAAATAGCGCGAGTCGTTAAATGCAAAAACACCTTAAAAAGTCGTAAGTAAATAAATAAATAAATAAATAAATAAATAAATAATAATAATAATAATAATAATAATAACAATGTCGATGTGGGGGAGGGCGACAGACCGATTTTTTCTCAAAGTGGAAAGTCGCAATAATAATAATAATAATAATAATAATAATAATAATAATAATAATAATAATAATAATAATAAAAAGGCGGGGCTGAAAGAGCTAACGTCAAAACAGGGCTGTAAATCGGTTCTAATAATGGGGAATCGATTTATTAGAACATTATATCTGAAACTGAACCCTCTTCCAAATTTTTAAATATTAAGGGTTTTTTTTTTCAATTTTTTATATAATGTGATAGCTTAGTGTCCAATTGATAATAATCCGCAGAAATAATTGAAAAAAAAAAGAAGACGAAAAAAAAATGTGAGCGGGGAGCGATTGTTCAGGTGCACCCTCATTCTTCTCTCCCCCTCACTCTCTCTCTCTCTCTCTTTCATTTTTGCTATCTTTCTCTGCTACTCACTTGACGATTTCGGAGTGTCCTTCGGCACATGCTGCGTGTAGAGGCGTCCAAAAATCCTCATCTTGTTTGTTGACGTCGGCCCCGTGCGCCACAAGTAACTTGGTCACCGCTATGTTACCATCCAGGACGGCTTGATGCAGAGGTGTCAATCCTGAAAGGTACATAGACATCTCATCAGTGTCCGACATCATTGAACCCACATCGGACAAATTCGAAACATCCTCTTCCTCTATAACACTCATTTTCAATTTTTTTTTTTAATTTTTTACTCAAGAGAGATTACAGTAGTATAATAAAACACTTTATATATATTTATTATTATTTTTTTTAGTTTTATTATTCTATTGGAAATAAGATAACTGTTAATTATCTCGAATATGGTCTTCCGTAGCACAGGCTATTTGTGAAATGTGTATTGTTAGAAATCAGAAAAATGAGACGAAACAAATGAATACAGTGAAATGATAATTAAAAAAAATAAATACAAATAAAATATTTAATCCAAATTGGAATGATTTTTTTTTTCAAATAAATATTTTTCTTTTCTTTTTTTTTTTTTAAATTATATCTGTTCTTTATTTCTTTTTTATTAATTAATTTTCCTTATAAAGATTAAATAATCTCCATTTTTCCCCCAGAATGCCAGAAAAATATCAATGGTTATTTCTTTCTTTTTTTTTTTTTTTTTTAAGTTAAAAACTTGAGCGAGGCTCGGTATTAAACCGGTTGTACCAATAAATAAACGCTCATTTTTTCCCTTTTGTTTTTTCCTTTTTAGTAAATTCCTTCTGCTGTTCAGTTAATGACACAGTTAATTAAAATCCGAGATATGTCGTTTAATATATTAGTTGGTTGGTTCTAAAAACCGAAATATAGGCCTCATTTTTTTTAGGGTTTCGTTCCAACCGTTGTAACGTCTGGTGTAATGAAGAGATAATTACAAGGTGAAAGGAAGAATAACAAGAAAGTGGGAGGGGGTGATGCATGGCTGATAAGGAGAAGAAAGAAATAGAGAGAGAGAGAGAGAGAGAGAGAGAGAGAGAGAGGGTGAGAGTAAAAGAAAGTAGATAGGTTAGATAGGGAAAGAGGAGAGGAGAGGGACAAAATGGAGGCTATATGGAAGGAGTAAGGGAGAGCATATTGTGTAAAAAATGTGGGTGTGAATAGATCTTAATTTACTCGTGGGAGAACGGAATGGAGAAAGAAAGAAAGAGTAGAGCAAGTGAAAGAAAAAAGAAAAAGAGGCCAGGAGGTGGAGGGGGTGATATGATGTGAGCTTCTCCGTCTATGGAGGCAGGCTTTTTTCTTTCTTTCGTCTTTCTCAATATGTGTGTGCGTGTGCGAGCGCGCGTGTGTGTGAACGTAAAACTAAAAGACTGGCGAAGAGAGAAAACGAAGGTAGATAGAGAGAGGGTGAAAAAGAGTGGATACAGGAAACAAAAGAGATATCAAAGAAAGAGAGAGAGAGAGAGAGAGAGAGAATAAATAAATAAAGAAAGAGAGAGAGAGAGAAGAAGAAGAAGAAAAAAAGAAAGATGATAGATAGATAGATAGATAGAGACAGAGAAGAAAGAAAGAAAGGTAGATAGATAGATAGATAGAGAGGGAGAGAGAGAGAGAGTGGGGGAGGCTATAAATGGAAGCTATATGAAGTGAGGGGGTATATCTTGTGAAACAGTGGGAAGGTGGATGGCGGGGGAGGGGAATCTGTGTAATTTACCCGCGAGAGAAGGGAGAGAAATTGTATAAAGAACGAAGAGAGAGAGAGAGAGAGAGAGAGAGAGAGAGAGAGAGAGAGAGAGAGAGAGAGAAGGCAGGTAGAGGTAGGTGGTGCCTGGTGCCGAAATGATGCCAGCTTCTCCATCTATATAGGCATATTTGAAGATGCATGCTCGTCTCTACAAGAATATGCGTCTGTCGATCGGCTGGTTCCAGGCTTCAATATGAAATCACATTTTCTTTTGTCTGCAAGAATTATGCTGGTACAGTTTTTTTTTTAATATGAAATAACAGAATAATTAAGGAACAGGAAATGTAAAAAAAAAAAAAAAAAAAAAAAAAAAAATCCACAAGAATAAGAAATAATATAGCACAGACTAAAGTTATTTAGGTTCGATATTTCGTTTCGGTTATTAAACTTTATCAAGAATAACATTTATTGAACATATTCAGATATTGATATGCAAAGCATTGGAAGTAGTAATGAAAAGCAAGCCTGGATGAGTAATATCTAGCGATTTCATTCATCATGGGGCTCAACCCATACGGGCCAGGGGTTTATATTGTATATACATTTGGGTGTTCAAGATAAATTTATTCTTTACTTGAATTCGTTGTTTGAATATTTAATGGATTAATAAATATTGTAATTGATTCAATTTTTATTTTTCATTTTTTTTTTTTTTGCTTGTTAATTGCTCTATCAAGCATATTGAGCTTCCTATTATTTTGTCAGGTTCTAATAGAAGGATAATATTTATTATTGTAATTATATATATATATAATACTAGCAGGCCTCCCGGCATTTTCCGGTCGTAAAATACGTTTAAATATGATATTTTGATTAATGGAGATTTCGTATTGTTATTATATTATATTGGACCCAATATATAGTAATGATTTAAAAAGTAAAAAAAAAATTATTCATAGCCATCACCGAATAAAACGTTTAGCTTACGATTTACGTTTTCCTTTGACGTTAATGTCTGAGCTATAAAGACGTTTGCTGCAAGACTAAAAATTAAAAGATGAACCAATAGCTATCACGTTAGGCATGCATATTTGTAATGCTGTCGACCTTCACCTGACAAATTTCATTTTTTAAATTTTCCCACCTTTGCACCGATTTTTCCCGGTTAAAACCCAAATATAAAGTTTCGCATGGGTTCGAATACCCTATATATGAAGTTTCATGTCTGTAGACCAAGAATAACCGAGGAGTTTCGTAGGCAAATTTTTTAAACAAATATATATATACGCATATATAAACATATAAAGAGGTTTTTGTTTGCTAAAAGCTTTTTACACAAATATTACGTAAGTATAAATCATGTAGAATATCTGCATGAATAGAATTGCACGTTTTAGTTCACTAAAAATGATCATCCCATAATAAATAAAAAAAAAACTAAGGAATTAATATAATATAAAGCTGAATGTGTGTGTGTGTGTGTGTGTGTGTGTGTTCGTGTCTAGTCACGAATAGGCTTCTATATGGTTGACTATTTTAAAAAACTGATTACATATAATGATAGAAGATGTATCGAGACACAGGAATGGTTATGTTTGATATGGCAGAACGGTGGTTCATTAAAATTGTGGGGTCTGCGTTCGCGCCTGGTCCACAAAGTATGGAAATAAAAAATTAAAAATTAAAAAAAAAACGTTTACAAGTGTATCATAAGAATACTTTGATAAGTATGTTTAAACTTAAATAGGGATGGTATAATAAAATCGTGCGGTCTGCGTTCGCGCCTGGCCTCCATAGAATGGAAATAGGCACAAACTTTAATAAAGACTTTTCATATCTATCTGCGTAAGTATACTTTGATAATTATATTTCAGTATGAAGAAATATGATATAATAAAAATATGGGGTGTTCGTTCGCCCCTGACCCCCATAGAATGGAAATATGTCACAAAGTCTAACAAGGTTTTTTAATATAGATCCACAGAATATTGTGATAAGTGTTTCAGTGTGAACAGGTATGGTATAATTAATTATGGGGGTTATCTATTTTATTTTTACTTTCATCATATTTTGCTTTGGTTTAGATACCCCCAAATTCAACCCAAATTTACAACCTTTCCTTTTCATAACCTATCATACTTTCATAAAACCAAGTTGCTGGCATATCCGGGGAACATAAAGTTCGTTAGTGGTATAAAACTTTGATTAATTTCGGGAGAAAACACCTTCCCTTTTCCAAAAGAAAACAAGAGTATTATCCAAGATGGCGAAAGAAACCAGGACCGCAGCAAGAGGCTAGTACTTATGGAAAGGTTTGTGTTGGGAGATAAGAGGTGCTTCAGTAATTCTTAGATTTCCTAGGTTTATGACAGAATCAGTGCCGATTCTGGAGAGGTGTGGTTAGAAATTGCGCAAGCCTGGCTGCACGATTATAAGCGCTGCTACCCTTACAGGGGGTATCCATTGTCTCTTGAGACTGAACGGAGGCATCGTCATCATCAGACAATGCTTCCAGCAATCTCTTATGAATAGAGTGTTCAAACGATTGGGGTTGTGTATTCTAGAAAACTGTTGTGCTTTGTGGTTACTTATTGGATGCCAATCTTATCTTGCCTTGACAGCGTTTAAAATAGATTTCGTAGCCTAGTGGGAGATGCCCTTTTCTCTTCTCTGCAACTTTTTTCCCCCCACAGAAGAGACGTCGCGACCCGGTCTCTGCTTTATTGTAATTTTCATGACAAGTGCTCGTCTGAGCTCCAATCTATGATGTCCCTTGCAAAACTCGTCAAGCTGAAACCACGATCAATAATTTCCCCCACTCTTTATCTGTGCCTAAACCTAAACGTAGATTCCATTAAGAAAGCCTCTTTATTAAAACTGCACGCCTGTGGAACTCTGTTCCGTTTCTCTGCTTTCCAGCTGACTACAACCAGCGCTGTAGAGAGAGGGTTCTGCTACCTGGGCAACAGCTAGTTCTCCTTTCCACTACGAAAAGATGTGACACAAGGGTCGAAAAGTGGGATTTGAAGAGCCATCACCTTAGAGAAAAAAAGCACTCTGACCTGCAAAAAAATGGCTGGACAGTTCCGACGAGATTCTGCAGTAGGAGCGCCATAGGCGATTAGCACTAAACTAATCCCTTCTCAAAGGGAAAAGACAAAGCCTAGGAATGTGAACCTTCTAGAACTGCACAGGAGTAACAACATACAGTAGTCAACAGGGGAAAACACATTTCAAGTATTGCCTAGATTGCTGGCTTTGGTGCCGTGGGGAAAAAACATTTGAAGTATCATAAGCTGCTCGTGATTGCCTTATCCTGACAATTCTTTTTGATGTTGCTGATCCCAAACTGTACAGGCGCATCATTTTTTGTGATCAATTGGCGCCGTCGGGGTAGGATATTTCTATCTGAACAACAGCTGGAACTCCATACGACACTGATCTGGCCTTGTGTTTAACATTTCTATCGCGAGGAAGCAAGTAAATACGGATTAAAACTCATAAATAGGCAAAAAAGAGAAATACATAATATCATATGTTTTATAGCTTTATGAAACAAAATCTCCAATCTCGGATATGAAGTAAAAATAACCCTAGAACCGGATCCAGATTACCCATTAGAATAAAAACTATTCAATATAAGAGTGTGGTAATGTGCTGACACAGCGATCCAGAAAGAAAATGACCGTTGGGTTCTTAGAATGCGTCCAACATGTCTTGAAAATGATGTTTATAATGATGATTAAATACCATGGAAATATCAGGTGAGGTATATGCTTTCGCTTATCTCAGCATTGTTTCCAGTCGTTCTGGACTTCTCCCTACCACCGAAGTAACGCAGCATCGGTTCACAATTACACGCACAGCTACCCTTAACAGAGGATATCCATTGCCTCTCAATACAGAACGGAGGCGATAGCGATGATGCAGCCGGAAGTAATAACAATATTCCAACTTGAAGTTGTCTGACAATTTCGAAATGATTCAATAGATTGACAAGTGTCGGTTAGTAGCCAATTCTTGGAAGTGTGAAATCTGTAATTTAACATGACCGTTATTCGCAGTCAATTGATGGTTGGAGACGGAAGCTTTCAAATAATAGATTTCGTCGTTCAAAACGAAAAAACTATTTGTTTTAAGAGAAGTAAACTTTGATGACAAAACAATTATTATTATAATTTATATTTGGAATGAAGATTTCTTTCAGTTTCAATTTTTACATAATTCAGCGGCCATTTTCTTTTTAGGCCGCTGTATCTACACATTATCTAAGATTGTATATTTTACAGATATTTAATCTTACAAGTGAACAAACTGTGTAAGATGTTATCCACGTTTTTTTTTTTTATCTGTTAACGACGAAATAGACTCTGTGTATCGCTTTATTGCCAGGTCAATAGTTTTTTTTTTAAATTTTGATATTTCTCTGAAATGCAGAGAAATGAAATTTGGTATACAGGAAGAGCATAATAAGGTGCCGTATTTCCTGATTTTTGTGACTATTGAACGAATACTTTGAAAGTTATGCTAATTTTTCGATTTTCTGGTAATTTTAAGTGTGTATCACTTTATTGTACATCTCCCAAAATGCTTAGAAAAGATCGTTTGACAACTAGTGAAAAACAATCAGGGAAATAAGGCACCTTGTTATGAGCTTTCAGTGTACTATATATATATATATATATATATATATATATATATATATATATATATAATCGAATACAACTGCGAATTACTTAAGACTTCTACCTTGTTATGGCTGACGACTGAACGAGTGCATGTGTTATATAGTTTGCCGAGCAGAAGAGTAAATTATCTGTTATCTCTCTCTCTCTCTCTCTCTCTATATATATATATATATATATATATATATATATATATATATATAATTGGCGAAGTAAACAAGAGATGTGAAGATATGTTTTGATAAAGTTATCAAAATATGTCAAAACATGTCAAACTCAGTGACCTCGTCAAGTTTTTACCGGAAAGTATCTGAACAGCTGACCGGTAGGACGTGTCATCTGTCATGTGTTTCGGTTTGATGGAGCAACGTCTTTGTTTACACAGAATCCCTCTCCCCAAGATGACTGAAGATGTTCCAGAGAAACAATAGCAGAATAGGTATGTCGCATTTATTGTTTATGTAATTATGCTGACACGCACGCATCAACACACCTAGAGAGACTTATCATGGACCGTAAAATAGATTGTATGTACGTATATATATATATATATATATATATATATATATATATATATATATATATATATATATATATATGTATATATATACATATATATATATACATACATATATATATATATATATATAGAGAGAGAGAGAGAGAGAGAGGGGGATGGAGAGAGAGATAAGAAAACCTATGCTCCAAATAGTGTAGTACCAACAGGCATTTTATTGACACGTGTATACATTCAAACACCACGATTCAAACAAGTATATACATATCACAAACCCAAATAGGTCACAAAGACAAGTATATGCACACGTACGTTTTAATCAGTAAAATATATACTCTTTTTGGGAGGTTATACACTGATCCCGCCTTTTTGGAACTGTAACCTCACAATATTACATTGCCCCTTTTTTGGTACAGTGACAATACAACACATGCGTAGATTAAATAAAGAGTTCCGTTCGAAATTCCGTACAGATTCTCGAGTTCGATACAAAGATTTCTGAGCTCGACAGGGCGATTCCCGAGTTCGACAAGATACACCTAAAGAAGGTCGTAGGTTACACCGACAGAAACGTTGCGAATAGAACACTCAAGAAGAAAACAGTAGTTTTGAAGAATCCAAATAATACGCTGAAGTATTTATTGTACCCTTTACCAAAAACAGTTGTATCTAATTGTGTCAAGTCTTTAAACGAGGGCCTCTGTGTATTGGCATGGACTATCTCTGTTACTGAGAGTTTTATGCGATTACCAGACTCTTGGGGTCTGTTAGAATGCAAGGGAGTGGCACGAGATAAAAATATTAATGAGAGAGAGAGAGAGAGAGAGAGAGAGAGAGAGAGAGAGAGAGAGGCGCCTACAATGGTCGCTGGAATTATCGAGATAAGCGCGCTAACGTTTAGAAATAGATATTTGCAAAACTTTACCTTATATGGCAGAAAGCATCCAAGCTGGATTTGAACCCGTTCCGACTGGTTTTCACAACCTGTAAATCATCTAATACAGTACCGATGCTGAGGGATAACGCCACCTCCTCAATCTATGATATGTAGCCCATACTAAGGGGACTACTTTTTACAAGCAAGCAAACACTTGTGCTATGCAACCGGAGAACTATCTCAATTTTGTGAAATACTAAGCATTTATTCAATAAATTGTACATTTGACAAAAAAAAAAAAAAATACGCGTCACAGGACTGGCAAAATAAATATCTTCAACTAAACATTTTTTTGCACCACTTTTACGTCTCCTTACAAAAATTAAAACCAAAGTATAATGACGCTAACCCTTATGCTTAGAATCCTTATTCGAGTTTTTATTTAAATTCATATATATGATTTTGATTCTAGAAGATAAAAAAAATGTCTAAAATTTAAGGCTTAAGCATAAAGGGTCTTAAGAAGAAATTTAATTTCAGCTAATCTTGCTTAATTGATGTCTAATGACTATGAATCAAATTTAATATAAATCTGAAATATTTGTATTTTTCGAATAATGGCCAAAAATACAATTTAAAATTTAAGTATGACTGACTGACTGACCGACTAATGAACAGAGCTCCTTTCAAAATTGGTTAATAGTAATATTGATGCTTGGAATACCTAAGATAAGATGCGTTCATTTAAACTTACTGTGAAAATGTTATTCCCAACTTAAAAGTAACAGTAATGCAGGGGTCGGCGACTCTTTACACCGCTCAGGCCAGACTAAGGTCATTAATAAAAAAAATAAAAAGGAAAATGACATATGTCGTTAACCTAAATATTTAAAACCATAATGAAAATAAACATTCAGTAATCAATAAAACAATCTAAAATTAAAACTAAACACCTGAAAAAAAAAATCAATCGAAACGAAATGGATGAAATTATGATGCGTATGTTTTACACTGTTTTTGAAAAATTTACCACCAACGAATAACACAAAACAAAACCGAAATACACACACACACACACACACACACACACACACACACACACACACACACACACACACAAGGATATATATATATATATATATATACGAGTACAAATAGTTGTAAACATATACACTTACGTAGGTACACATGCGGTATCGTCCACGCATTCATAAGGCATATATGTATAATTCGCGTATGTTTAATTGTCTTTAGATTTCTGCTACCTCGCATGTCCATCCCTCCCTGGCCTCTTTCGCTTTATCTTTCTTTTTGCTTCTCTTATCTTTTAATGTAGCCAAGAGTCATAACAGATATGAGTTCATTATTTGACATTAAATATAGAACAAGCGACTTGGTAAAATAAATTACACGAAAGATAACTGACAGACAGCCAAATATTTTTAATGCATTGAGATGTGCAGCCATCCTATAGAAAATAATATACAACAAATTTTATTTGAAGGTCGACGATATAGTTAAATTGAAAAGTGTTGACAGATCTGCATATTCACATTTAATCACAAGTATTGAAAATACATAAAAATAATGCATGTTAACAACATTATTAGTACGCAATGTTATTATTACGATGGCTAAAGATACATTACTTGAAAGTACTTCTTTAAAACTCCTCGGCTTAACATTCACAGGGAACATGAGTTGGAACAGATACATTGAGAGCATTGCCAAGGCTGCTGAGAAAAAGGTGGACTGGATTTATTTGCTTCCCCACTGAGCAAATTAGGCACAAGGTCGTTTTTTAATGTGGAGATAGGGGAGGGGGGAGGGAAAGGGGGTACCAGCTCCCGAGTAACTTAGTAACTGTTGGTATGAAGGGTTGCCCCTTCAGTGACCAAGGTCAGATATATGGGGTTACCCCCACATATGGTCTTTGCTAGTCATAACTTGCAGCATCTGTCGGAACAGATGGTATTTATTTGCTCCCCCACCGAGCCAATTAGGCACAAGGCCGATTTTAAATGTGAAGGGAGGGGGAAGGGAAAAAGGGGACCAGCTCCCGAGAGGTGGGAAATGGGAGCTGGTTAAAGGTCAGACATGTGGGGTTGCCCCCACATCTGGTCTTTGCTAGTCATAGCTAGTCCTAGCTAGTCATAGCTTGCAGCATCTGCCGGAACAGATGGTATTTATTTGCTCCCCCACCGAGCAAATTAGGCACAAGGCCAATTTTTAATGTGAGGAGTGAAGGGAGGGGGAAGGGAAAAAGGGGACCAGTTCCCGAGAGGTGGGAAATGGGAGCTGGTTAAAGGTCAGGCATGTTGGGTTGCCCCCACATCTGGTCTTCGCTAGTCATAGCTAGTCCTAGCTAGTCATAGCTTGTAGTATCTGCCGGAACAGATACTACACTTTGATCTTGTCCCCCGTGCCGCCGAAGCGGGGGGGGGCTTGAGAAAAAGGTGGACGGTATTTATTTGCTCCCCCACCGAGAAAATTAGGCACAAGGCCGATTTTTAATGTGAGGAGTGAAGGGAGGGGGAAGGGAAAAAGGGGACCAGCTCCCGAGAGGTGGGAAATGGGAGCTGGTTAAAGGTCAGGCATGTGGGGTTGTCCCCACATCTGGTCTTTGCTAGTCATAGCTTGCAGTATCTGCCGGAACAGATGGTATTTATTTGCTCCCCCACCGAGCAAATTAGGCACAAGGCCGATTTTTAATGTGAGGAGTGAAGGGAGGGGGAAGGGAAAATGGGGACCAGCTCCCGAGAGGTGGGAAATGGGAGCTGGTTAAAGGTCAGACATGTGGGGTTGCCCCCACATCTGGTCTTTGCTAGTCATAGCTTGCAGTATCTGCCGGAACAGATGGTATTTATTTGCTCCCCCACCGAGCAAATTAGGCACAAGGCCGATTTTTAATGTGAGGAGTGAAGGGAGGGGGAAGGGGAAAAGGGGACCAGCTCCCGAGAGGTGGGAAATGGGAGCTGGTTAAAGGTCAGACATGTGGGGTTGCCCCCACATCTGGTCTTTGCTAGTCATAGCTAGTCATAGCTTGCAGCATCTGCCGGAACAGATACTACACTGATCTTGTCCCC
Organism: Euprymna scolopes; assembly: GCF_053919585.1. NCBI lineage: Eukaryota > Metazoa > Mollusca > Cephalopoda > Sepiida > Sepiolidae > Euprymna > Euprymna scolopes. Next base: position 61,573,199 of record NC_136507.1, read on the forward strand.
CGTGCCGCCGAAGCGGGGGGGGGGGCTTGAGAAAAAGGTGGACTCTCTCTACCGTGCTAGAAAGTTACTTACGCCTGAAAGTAGCCTGTACCTCTATAAGGTCACTATTCGCTCATATATGGATTATTGTTGCCACATTTGGCCTGGTGCATCTGCTGCTACTCTCACTCCTGGATAGGGTTCAAAAGAGAGTCGCCAACTTGATAGGTTCTGAACTGTTATCTAAGCTTCAACCTCTGTCCCACCGATGAAATGTTTCACCCCTCTGTCTGTTCTACAAGTATTTTAATGGTTGATACTCCAACGAACTACAAACCCTAACCCTAATCCTACCCCCCTCGACGTAAATACTCCCGTCAAGTAGCAAAGTCCCACTTCTACAAAGTAGATATCCTAGATGTAAGAAAGCCTTCTACACTAACAGTTTATTCTCCAGAACTGCTAGACCGTGGAATTCCCTTCCGTGTTCCTGCTTCTTCAAGTGTGCTGACATGCAGGAGTTTAAAGGTAATGTGAACAAACATCTTCCTGCTTAATTCACTACATCTGCAACTTATGTCCCTGATAGTAGCTCCCTATAACAAAATGGCGCTTCGCCTTATTTGGAGTGAAATTGTAAAAAAAAAAAAAAAAATTAATATAGTAATCATAAATGTTATTTATTCAATTGAAAACATTGTTAGAATAATTTGTTTATAAATAAATAGAAGCGGCGTCTAGAATTAACGGGAGACTTGATGTTTTAATTAAATATTTGGTTTCAGACTTGTTGATGCGAAGAAAAGATTTCATTAAAACGATTATCAGTCAATCTTGTTCTCAAATCGTTCTTAGTTTGCTTCAATTTTGAAAAAGTTTTTACATGGATAGATCCTTCCAAACAAATATGCCATCTTTTTTGTGTGGGTACTGGGTCACTAATTTGGAAAAATATATTTTGCATAAAAATCAATTAATAAAATATCCTCGGAATTAAAGGATGATCTTTATAGATCGTCACACTTAATTTCTATCAATTCCATTTGAAAACATTCCGATACGGTTTCTACCTTCACATGAAATGGTGTAGCAAACAATTTGAAATCATTTTTATGCGGACAAAAGTCAGCAAAACGCGATACGAATTCATTAAGTGAAACCTGGATTACATTCACTCCAAATCCCATGGTTTCCTTAGTTGGAATGACAAGAAATGAGCATAGTTTTATTTGTAAGTTGATATTCTCACAACACAATTTTTACAAAGGAAACCATATGATTATACATCTCATTTATAAGTTAAGTTTTACGTTCATTAAATGATTTAAATGTCACTTTATTTATAATCTATCTATCTATCTATCTATCTATCTATCTATCTATAAAAATGAACGTGTCTGCCTCTCTGTGTGTGTGTGTGTGTGTGTGTGTGTGTGTGTGTCTGTGTCTGTGTGCTGAGATTTGGGAAAATCAATGTGATCGGTTTTCGGCCAAAAATTCCGTTGAGAACTCTACCAAACTCCTCCGACAATTTTGAGAACTCTACCAAACTCCTCCGACAATTTTGGGTCGATACACTTGAAATTTTAGATATAGGTTCCGTGGACATGGATCTAACTTAATAACTTGATTTGATCCCAACACAATAAGTGTTAAGAGGTCATAATAGGGGTCAAAGTTAAAAAAATTAACCCCTTTTTTTTTTGCTCAGTATACACCTCCAAACACTCGGGCAACGCCGGGTTGAAATGCTAGTATATCTAGAAAAGTGAACGTGTCTGTGTGTATCTGTGTGTCTGTGTGTCTGTCTGTCTGTGTACATTTTCCTTACGCAACGACTCTGTCGATTTTTAGTCTACAGACTCGAAATTTGATATATAGGGTACGGAGATTTGGGAAAATCTATGTGATCGGCTTTCGGCCTGAAATTTGGCTGTTAAGGGGCCAAAGTCAACGATTTAACCTTTGAGAACTCTACCAAACTCCTACGACAATTTTGGGTCTACACACTTGAAATTTTAGATACATGTTCCTTGGACATGAATCTAACCTAATAACTTTATTTGAGCCCAAATCAATAAATTTTAAGGGGTCATAATAGGGGTCAAAGTTAAGAAATATTTGACCTCTGCGGTCTCTACCAAATTACTTAGACAATTTCTGGTCTAAACATTTGAAATTTTACATAACGGGTATTCAGAGATAGGGCAAGCGTTTTAATCGGTTTGGGATGACAATTTTTAGTTACCGATATATAAATATATGTATGCATATATGTATGTATGTATATTTGCATGTCTGCCTTAAACTTTCGACAGAGGCGACAAGCTCAGTATCGTTTTGAAGTTCGATCTTTCAGACGACAAATATCGAAAAATTGGCTAAAAACATTAATATCTTCACCGTCAACTGGGCACTTTTCTACAGGGAGGGGATCTCTTTTTTTTTTCGCCGATATTTTCGAAACATCCTCTCCTTTCGATTGTCTAGCCCTAATTAAAACCTACGTCGCTTCCAGTTTGGCGGTGGTCGTAACAGCAAAGACGTCAGGTTTTGTTTCCGTTCTTTTCCTCCTTCGCGGCACGGGTTCGAGCCTGCCTTCCTACTACCACCTTTTTTTTTTCTCAACACACACCTTCAAACACCCGGGCAACTCCGGGCTGAAATGCTAGTATATCTATAAAAGTGAAAGTGTCTGTGTGTCTGTGTGTGTGCATGTGTGTGTGTCTGTGTACATTTCCCGACACAATATCTCTGTCAATTTTCAGTCTACAGACTCGAAATTTGATATACAGTATACTGAGATTTGGAAAAATCTTTGTAATCCGTTTTCGGCCAGAAATTTGGCTGTTAAGGGGTCAAAGTTCAACGATTTTACCTTTGAGAAGTCTACCAAAGTCCTCCGACAATTTTGGGTATAAACAATTGAAATTTTAGATATAGGTTCCTTGGACATGGATCTAACTTAATAACTTGATTTGAGCCCAAAACAGTAAATGTAAAGGGTCATAATAGGGGTCAAAGTTAAAAAAAAATGACGTTTATATGGTCTCTATTAAATTACTTAGACAATTTCTGGTCTAAACATTTGAAATTTGACATAAAGGGTATTCAGAGATAGGGCAAACTTTTTAATCGGTTTGGGTCGAAATATTTTAGTTACCAATATATAAATGTATGTATGTATGCTTGCATGTCTGCCTAAAACTTTCGACAGAGGTGACGGATTTTCATAAGATCAGTATCGTTTTGAAGCTCGACCCTTCAGACGACAAATACCGAAGAATTGGCTAAAAACATTAATATCTTCACCGTCAACTGGGCACTTTTCTACAGGGAGGGGATCTCTTTTTTTTTTCGCCGATATTTTCGAAACATCCTCTCCTTTCGATTGTCTAGCCCTAATTAAAACCTACGTCGCTTCCAGTTTGGCGGTGGTCGTAACAGCAAAGACGTCAGGTTTTGTTTCCGTTCTTTTCCTCCTTCGCGGCACGGGTTCGAGCCTGCCTTCCTACTACCACCTTTTTTTTTTCTCAACACACACCTTCAAACACCCGGGCAACTCCGGGCTGAAATGCTAGTATATCTTTAAAAGTGAAAGTGTCTGTGTGTCTGTGTGTGTGCATGTGTGTGTGTCTGTGTACATTTCCCGACACAATATCTCTGTCAATTTTCAGTCTACAGACTCGAAATTTGATATACAGTATACTGAGATTTGGAAAAATCTTTGTAATCCGTTTTCGGCCAGAAATTTGGCTGTTAAGGGGTCAAAGTTCAACGATTTGACCTTTGAGAAGTCTACCAAAGTCCTCCGACAATTTTGGGTATAAACAATTGAAATTTTAGATATAGGTTCCTTGGACATGGATCTAACTTAATAACTTGATTTGAGCCCAAAACAGTAAATGTAAAGGGTCATAATAGGGGTCAAAGTTAAAAAAAAAATGACGTTTATATGGTCTCTATTAAATTACTTAGACAATTTCTGGTCTAAACATTTGAAATTTGACATAAAGGGTATTCAGAGATAGGGCAAACTTTTTAATCGGTTTGGGTCGAAATATTTTAGTTACCAATATATAAATGTATGTATGTATGCTTGCATGTCTGCCTAAAACTTTCGACAGAGGTGACGGATTTTCATAAGATCAGTATCGTTTTGAAGCTCGACCCTTCAGACGACAAATACCGAAGAATTGGCTAAAAACATTAATATCTTCACCGTCAACTGGGCACTTTTCTACAGGGAGGGGTCGCTTTTTTTCGCCGATATTTTCGAAAGTCATTCCCTCTTTTCGATTGTCTAGCCTTAATTTAAACCTACGTCATTTCCGGTTTGGCGGTGGTCGTAACAGCAAAAACATCACGTTTCTCCCGTTCTTTTCCTCCTTCGCGGTACGGGTTGAAACCTGCCTTCCTACTGCCACTTTTTTTTTTGCTGTTAAGGGGTCAAAGTTCAACGATTTGACCTTTGAGAACTCTACCAAACTCCTCCACCAACTTTGGGCATAAACACTTAAAATGTTAGATATAGGTTCCTTGGACAAGGATCTAACTTAATAACTTAATTTGATCCCAAAACCATAAATGTTAAGGGATCATTATCGGGGTCAAAGTAAAAAAAAATTGACCTCTGCGGTCTCTGCCAAATTACTAAGATAATTTCTGGTCTGAACATTTGAAATTTTACATAAAGAGTATACAGAGATAGGGCAAGCTTTTAAATCATTTTCTTTTTTTATTGCTGAAAATTGTGCTTCCAAGGGGTCAAAATGCAAAAGGTTTGACCTTTGCGGTTTCTATTAACCAATTTTGGGTCTAAACATTTGAAATTTTGCATAGCTTTTAACCAGTTTTTGGTGAAAACTTGGTTGCCAAGAAGTCAAAGTTAAAAGAGTTGACCTTTGCAGATTCTACAAAACTCCCCCGCCAGTTTTGGGTCTAAAAACTTGAAATTTTAGATGTAGGTTACTTGGATATGGGTCAGCAATTTAAATTTGATTTGAGCCCAAAACAATAAATGTTAAGGGGTCAAAATTAGGGTCAAAGTAAAAGAAAATTTGATCTCTGCGGTCTCTAGCAATTTTTCTCTATGGTAGTTAAGGAAGCGTGTTATATAGAAGGGATTACCATATGTATACACACTTTCTAATATATACATATGCATATAAAGTTATTAACAGTGCATAGGGCCCGAGCAAAGCCGAGCTGAACTGCTAGTGAAAACTAAAAGATAAATGATACGTAGTTATTTAATTATTTAGTGAAATATTTGAAAACACCACAGCTTTTCTCATAAATAAATATGTTAAAGAACAACCGCCTGTTCTTGTAAGTGAGTAAATATGAGATAGGATAGCCGAGGATTCGAACTTGCGAAGCTAGATTTGGAATTGAGAATTCTGATCATAAGTTAAAATAAATAATACAGAATGTTATTTAAAATGGAATGTAGAATTACCATTGTTTAGTTCACATAAAATAGTTAGATATCGGTTTATTGAAAAACGAATGTAATGATCTAATTTTGTTTCTGTTAAAGAAATGAAATTAAAATAAGGAATTTAAAAACGGACAATGGAAAATGTTTGTAAAATGGATTAATCAAAAATTAGGTTAGAGAGTCGGCTTTGTGGAAACGTGAGACGTGTCAGGCCACGTGTCTGATATGCATGTGTTGGTCATGCAATGACGTCATGAGTTTTCAATATAGTTGGAGCTTGGCAAAGAGTAAGTAAGTCAGTCAGTCAGTCAGTCAGTCAGAGGAGAAGAGAGGAGCCAGAGACAGAGCTGACATGGAACCTTGGAAGCGGAGGGGAGAAGAAAGAATCATGTAAAGACTTGAATTCCTTGATGCAAAGCCATTGACCGGTCGAAATGGAATAAACGAATATCATAATCATTTGTATCTGCGTCTTCTTGTTATGTTATTCAACAACAAAAAGTTATTGTGAATTTATATTTTAAGAACTTTGTGAAAATTATCATCTCAAAAATAGGTAAAGAAATATATGTGTCAATGTTATAGTAACACTCCCATTCGCAGAGCTGTCAAACGTATAAATGTTAATATCACTATCAATCTCTCTATCTATCTATATATCAAATCTCCTCTCATTGCGTATTACATGCCGTCGGCTCTCCTGTCTCTTTATATATACAGAACTGTCTCTCTCTTTATATATACGCGATATATCTGCACACCAACATGAACACTCTAACACGAACACACAACAACAAAGATATAATATACACCCTCTTCTAATAAGAGCTATGCAACAAATACAGGGCTCCTTCAATATTTGACAGACTATGGATACCCAGAAAGAGGTGCCTGCGCGTGAAATTTTTGTGGCAGGAGGTGCGCAATCTCCAACCACACCTCTCCTTAGTCAACATTGTTAAATACCAGTGGCAAGTGAAATACAGGACGACTGGAAACAAATGCAGAGATAAGCGGAGAGCACATACAGCGCCTAGAATTCCCAAATGGTCACCCATCTGGTACTAACAAGGCTCAACGTTGCTTAACTTTGGTGATCTGACGAGAACCGGTGTGTCAACGCGATTGTGCCGTATAATTGAGAATATAATGCTCCTAACAGCAAGCTTGAAAACTTACATTGATTTTTTTTTTAATAAGTAGATACGAGGAGCATTGATTACATACATTTGGATTTTATTTCGGTATTTAAAACTTTATAATTTTATTCAGTATATTTGCAGAGTAATTAAACTTTAAAAAGCGTGACATATGGGCTGTGTTGAGCCATGTAGCGTGCACACAAAAAAATAAAAATAAAAATAATAATAATAATAATAATAATAATAATAATAATAATAATAATAATAATAATAATAATAAAATAAAATAGTAAACACTCTTGTTTGAGAAGAGGAGAAATATAATAGATAAAAACATATCTTAATGAAAGACTCCAGCAACTTGCAAAGGTTTGATGGCCGGGGAAAGAGATAGTGGATCGTTGTTAAGAGAAATGAAATAGAAAGCCGACTGAGACAACATTATACCTTAAAAGCTGTTCGTGCATAAGGTCTGTCGCCGGTCGGTCGGTGTAATCGGCTTTCAGTTTTTGTTTTATATATTTGTTTTTTATTTTTACGCAGAAATGGTGGTGATTTTAGTTTTGATCGCATTCAAATTCGGTTGGGTGGATCAAAGGAAGATAACAACAGGCCTTTTGTCGAACACTAAAGCCTCGCCTCTCCTGTTAAAAATAGAGTCATGGGTAATCAGATTCGTAGGTCGGTCAAAATACTTTTGCGCGACGGATTCGGCCCGCAGGCAATAGGTTGCCGTCCCCTGGACTAATGAATGAATCGACAGCCGGATTTACCTGCGGACGCAGCCACTTACGAAGATGCGGCGCATTTTATATGATAACAAAACAAGAACATATATTCTTTAGATGCGGCTGTTCAATCAGCGCGTTTAACGACGAAAATGTTATTTCAAACTTAAACTTGGCAGACATTGCCTCCTGTAAAGATTTTACAACGTATCGTAAAAACACCGAAGACATGTTGTTGAAGAGTTCTGATTTTTGTTTGATAAGAAAACACATAATAACAAAGATTTTACGTTTAGTTTTCGGTCCCCCCCCTCTTTCCCTTATCTTATATGCTCGTGGCTTTCCGTTCCTACACCCTGCTTTAAGCTGAAACATCTTTTGTTTATAACTCCAAGAATACAACTCGCATATAGCACTTGCATACGTAAGTAATTCCCCATGGCACCAACAAGTCATAAGTAATTCTTTATATTACTTTAAGATAAAACCTACCAGTGAGTAAACTATTTAATTACTAGCGGAAAGGCCGATGCTGTCCGGGATTGAATGAAAAAAAAATCCCTGCGTCTAGCCTATATAATAACTTAATTTTCATATTATATTTCTCTTAGTCTGCTTGTCGGTCTGCTGATTTCACTTTTACTCGGAAAGTACTGGTTCAATCTGGCAATGTTTTATAAACTTTTGTTATGATAAGGTCTAGCGAACTAAGTATAATAATATCCATTTGATGCGTAGTTAAAGTTAACCATATTCAAGCACCAATTTGGCATACAGCACTTATTTTAAGTCAACGGCTATAACTTTTGCCCATTTTTAACGGGTTAAAAAGTCTAGTATTCTTATATTCTTATTTCTTATCCTCGGCCCCAAAGCAAGAGAGATTAGAACATTATGTTCTCTCTTAATTGCGGTGGGATGCTAGTTCTGTGCAGTTCTAGGAGGTCCACTCTCACAGGCATTGCCTTCTCTCTTTGAGAAAGGGTTAGTTCATTGCTAATTACCGGGGAATGCCGACGGGGATGCCCAGGCACTTTTTTCAGGCCAGAATGCCCCTCCTCTGGGGCGCTAACTTCTCAATCCCACTTTCCAACCCTGGTGTCTCAGTTCTTGCAGTGGGAGAAAACCAAAAACATTTTGTTTATTTTATTTTATTTTATATATTTTATGAAATTCAATTCAGGGGTTGGGTGGGGGCTCAGATATGTGTTCATAATTGGGAGAGAGAGAAAGAACGAGAAATAAAATGATGCAGAACTTCGGTAAATGTATATTCTTCAGGCAGACCAGATGTTTCCCAGGAATCAACAATGACCCCTATGCACTCCTGTTCGAAGCACTGAATCCCTTTATTAATATTGCTATTCTTAGTTTTCAATTTTTCATAATTTTCCAGTTAATAAAATATAACAGATTTAAACATTGAATTTCCTTTTATATATATATATATGTGTGTCAAGCGCAAACGCAGATCTCATAATAGAAATAAATATATTAAAATATCTGGATTAACGCCAACATTTCTGTGGCCTTTTTCTTTTTCTTTCGTTCACCAACTTTTGTAAAAGTCGGTGAAATTCTTTTTTGCGAAATCTTGTTAATAAAAAAAAAAAAAATAACAAAAAAAAAAACGAAACAAAAACAAAAAAAAACAAAAGTGAAAATAAGACATTAGCGCCCCTTTCCCACCTTACCTTACCTTAGCACAGGTAGTCGTTTTGTCAGTTAGCTCGTTAATTGTTAGTCACGTGTCATACCAAAAAAGTAAATTTATAACAAAAATAAGCGTTTCTTCAGAATCTCACCGTCATAAAAAAATACAACAACAACATTACTATTATTGCTGTTACTTAATTGTTGTTTTCACACAGGTCATCATCAGAAATGCCTTTGTGATAATAAGCGGTGGTGTTCCCTGGAATCTGAGTGACCTTGATTTTCTCCTGATTTTTTTTATACAAAAGAATCACCACTTATCAAGGCACGGAGGCCACTTGAGGATAAGGATTAATGAGTGTACAGTGGTCAAGGGGAACATGTCAATCAACGTTAGTAGTGGAAATTTGGCAAATTGGATTACTTAAGGGGGTGGCTCATCAAGAATTTGTTCTCATTGGACTTTAGTGCAACCATATTGCAGTTAGTTGAAAAGCAGGAAAACGGAATAGAGTTCCACAGGCGTGCAGTTCTAAGAAGTAAACTTTGTTCATAGAATCTACGTTTCGGTTTAGGCACAGATAAAAAGTGGGGGAAATTTTTGATAGTGCTTTCAGCTAGACGAGTGTTTTTCCTGAAAGTCAAGCCAGGAAGGGACCATAGATTGGAGCTCAGACGAGCACTTGCTATAAAAATAACGATGAAGCGGAGACAGGCTCGCGACATTCCTTCTGTGGAAAAGAGGTTCCAGGGAAGAGAAAAAGGGCATCCTCTACTAGGTTACGAAGTCTATTTTGAACTCCGTCAAGGTAGGATATGGTCGCTTCGTTTCTTTTGATAACTTTTGAAAATGATAGAATGCATTTTGCGAGCTTTGAATCCAATTTTCATGAAATAAGTAATATTACTAATATTTATTACTATAGACATGCTATTATTTTTGTCTTCCTCTCTTAAAAAAAAGACCGAAGATTACATCGGCCGAAACATGAACATAACAAACAAAATGAGAATAGTTGCTCGAATAACATTAATAATAAAAAATATCAATCCGCATCTAAAATAATTTTTAAAAAATAAACGTAGCTTTGTATATTTTGCATTTAAAAGTTTACTTAATTTCATCACAAATTCAAGGAGTCGTCGTGTTGTATTGAAGTACTGCAGCACAAAACCTCGGTATTTTGATGTCTGGATGGTTCATGAACCTGAATTTCAACAAATATAGTGGACGTTTTGTGCTGTCGTAGTTTTTAATACAGAAACAAACCACACGGTGACATCCGTAATTATATACTAGCGCCAGTAAAGCTTTAAAAACAGCACGAAAATACGATTGACTATTGGAAATATTCACAACAAATATTCTCATGAAAAATAAATAATAACACTCCCTAATATCATCTATGTAAACGCGACTTATGAAAGAGGGAGAGAGATAATTATAAGGCTAATCGTCCACATGTTAATAGAAAAGTAATTAAAGCAATTATAAAAGAGATTATAAAAATCTTACAGCAAAACTCTGAATCCGATTTTAAAATCGTGTAATCATATAAAAAATAAACTTTCATTTTTAGGGAGAGGGAGGATTTCGCAGAGAGTTCTCATCCACATTTGAATGTCAATATAATTTTCCTAATTATTTGACAAACTTCTTAATTGTTTCTTTTATTTTTTAAAAATTATTATGCATGCATTATGTCCCCAAGACTAAAAAGAAAAAACAAAACGGTGTGGGATTTTAATGTATATCTTTCATTTGTGATATGTTTTTTAGTTACCTATTGGTGCCATTTTGCAATCAGAATCAGATTCGCTAATTGTATCGGAATCGGGGATTTAAAACAGAATCGCTAATTGTAGCGGGAATGGGAATGTTGCAATTTCAATTTATGTGCTAAACAGCAAAGTCATAGTTTATCTAGGAATAATATTTTGCTAATAACTTTCCTCTGAAATTGCGCGGAATAAGGAATTTTCTAAATGTGTATTGTGCGTTTTTTGTCGAATAATGAATTTTTGTAAATCGTAATTTGCAGAATTTTACTTTATATATATATATATATATATATATATATATATATATATATATATATATATATGTATATATATATATGTTGTATATATATATATATGTATATATATATGTATATATATATATATATATATATATATATATATATATATAAATTATCAATCCTCTATCAATATTAGTGTTGTGATGATCAATCGGAAGCGGAAAAATCGGAACTTTTGGGGTATCGGAATCGGTACCAGAATCGGGAAAATTATAGCCTAATTTCCTGATTATTTCAAACCGATTATTTTCATTCTTTTTTTGATAGTAAAAAATGAATCAAGCACATTTTTTTTAATTAGATGTTGTTCATTTACACAACATAAGACTGAGAAGGGCCACAGAATGAGTTATAAATTTTATTTACAGATTTAACATTGCTTAACAGAGTTTAATTAATTTTATTTATTGGTCATTTATCGAGAGATAACTTGCCTATTCCCTTTGTAATTTTTTAGCATCTATTCATTAAATGTCTATATGCCCCCATCCGATGGAGTTCAGTTAATTATTAAAAGGTTCTAAATGCTCTGGACGGTGTTTTCAAATTTTGTTGGCGTCAGCTGTACATTGGCGGTGTTTGTCATCGTCTTCTTCTGAAATAATCAAAATTTTATGGCACTTCTTTTTGGACGCAAGTGAAAAATATAGATGAAAATCTCTGATGAGTTTATCAAAAACATTCTGAAGATGTTCTTAATTAAAACGGAACTTATATCTACATTTAAACTTATACATCTACCTCAAAAAGAAAAATGGGATTGGAACATTTATTACTTTAATTAACAGAAAAGAAAAGAAATGCTACAAATAAATGTTACCAAAGGCAAGACTCTTCTAAATACCTAAATTAATTTATTTGTGTTTAAACTTCTTTTAAAGTGTGTTTTTAGTTCAAAACAAACTTAGTGTCTCCTCTTTGAGTACGAATTTAAAAAAAGAAGCTGTCCAGCCATTGATAACCGCTCAATGGCATTTTTGCTTGATTAAATTATTCAAAATATAAAAAATGGATTTTGTTTTAATTTAATTGTTTTTATTGTGTAATAATTTATATCAGTTTGAAATATGTTAAACATTAAAAAAAAAATTTTAATGACTGTTTTGGGAGAAAAAAAATGTTTGTTAATATTGGTATGTTGCTACGAATTCGGAATAGGAGCATATGAGTGAGGAAAACGAAAGTAGAAAGGAAGACATCTTCTACAGGAGAACCTAAATTCATGTTCATTCAATATCGTCGATTTTAATGTAGGGAAAATCTAACTCCCCACGCATATGTTACTTATGTTAATCCTTGTAAATGATACTTCATAAGCCGATTATAGATGGGTTGGAAAATCACAAATTAGACATGCACTATTTTCCTGCACTAAAATTTACCGCTGTTTTTCTTTCCACCCAAGCGTAACACTCCGTCGCCGGCTTGTCTCCCGCAGTTTCGCACTCAACCAATCGTCTTCCCATGCGACGCGGTGCGAATTAGCTTCCAGTGCGAATATTGACTTTGGCTTGTTTTTATTTTGTAATTGCAATCGAAATGTCAAACTCCCGGCCCGCGAGCCACTTCCCACTCGTGCAGCAATTTCATCCGGCTCACGTGACCGTTTTGATATCAGTGTGAGATTTGTCCCATATAATCTTTAGTTGCTTCACAAACTATTTGTCATCAATGTCAAAACCACAACTAGATAGATGTGTAATGGGACGTTAGAAGCGAAATGCGGTTCTCAACCACTTGCTCAGATCATTCGCTTCGAACGTGAAAAAAAAAAAGAAAGAAAATGCCGTAACTCCACCACAGTCTTTATTTGGAAGCACATATATATGTGCGTGCAGCTGTTTGTTTTTTTTTTTTTGCAATGTTTGGTACTATCAGACCTGGCTGTCTGAAGAGCTCGGTTTCTTGACTTAAATGCACCAAATATTGATATTATTGTTTTTTTCCTTTTCCTTTGTAAAACTCAATCATGTTCTGCTAACCGCAAAAACACAAAAATCAAAATTTTTCATTACAAAACAACCACACTAAACACCATGAATAATTATTTAGAAATAAAAAAAATCTGAAGCATAAACACTTAAAACTTGATTTGCTGTAAAACAAAACAACCAAACTAAACACCATGAATAAATATTTGGAAACTAAACACCATGAATAAATATTTGGAAGCTAAATACCATGAATAAATATTTGGAAGCTAAACACCATGAATAAATATTTGGAAACTAAACACCATGAATAAAAACTAAACACCATGAATAAATATTTGGAAGCTAAACACCATGAATAAATATTTGGAAACTAAACACCATGAATAAATATTTGGAAATCATAAACAACTCAAACCATCATTTTTTTCTCTCCAAAATGACTGGATTCGGAATTAAATAATTGATATGCCGTATAACACAACAACCAAAACAACCGAATTATGGGCTGACGTCATCTAACAAATGAACACCGGCAATCTATTCCGAGAGTGCCAACAACAGAAACCTTACCCCAAGCATCAATGAAGTCGTTGGCAAGGAAAGATGGGAAGTATCCAATTCAGATAAAATTTACTAATAAAATACAAGTCGTGATTTATTATTTTAACTAGCAGGTCTACCCGGCATTGTCCGGGGTAAAAGTGTAACATAACTTGTATTCCTCTATTTTCCCCCTCCCCACCCTTTTTTCTTCTCCACCCAAACCATTCACCCCACTTCTCTATCTATGCATATAGACATACATTTCATGTCGTTGTACAGGAAAAAATAACTCTGTAATAACTTTCGAGTTCCTTCTTATTAACGGCTGGGAAACAGAGTAACATTAAAAGATGCGTGTACATGAAATAATATAAATGGCTATTTGACCCCCAAATAATGAACTTTTTTTTTTTAATTATTTCCAATATTATATAGCAAAAGTTACACTGATTAAAAAATACCAATTTTGTGGGTGTTGTTATGTATTTTTCAAGTTTTAGTTTGGTGTACAAACAGACATTTGCCTTTAATATAATAGAACTTTGTATTTTATTTATTATTTATGATTATTTTTATTTGAAAGGTGTTCTTATTTTATTTATCTTTCTAATTTTAACAGGAGGTGATTTTAAGCATAGAATAAAGTTGAAATTATTTAAACTAAAGTTAATTTATTTTGGAATACAGTTATACATCATCTGTTTCGATACATGTTCGTGTACAAAAGGTGTTTAGCATGTTTATTAAATATTTATTCTGTTCGACATAATCACGTTGACATACTGGTTCCCGTTGGATCACCGAAGTTAAGCAATGTCGAGCCTGATTAGTACTAAAATGGGTGACCATTTGGGAGGTCGAGGTACTTTCTGCTTATCTCGGCATTGTTTACAGTCCTCTAGCACTCATCCTTGCCACTGGACTCAAGCAGTGCCGATTCAGGAGAAGTGCCGTTGGTGATTCTGCCATCCTTACCACACAATTACAGGGAGTATCCATTGTCCCTTGAGACTTAAGGGAGCCATCATCTTAATTCTGTTCGACCCATGATATAGTATTCTTTGGGTATTACACATTTCCCTTCGTGCGATTGAGTTTGATGCCACTAAAAAATAAACGAAGCAATTTAGCAATTTGTCCATCAGCTTTCAATTCCAATCTCTACGTTCTCATTGCATTTTGAATCACGTTGATGATCCTGCTTGGTATTTTATACATTTTAAGCATTCTGTTACCCATGCTTTTTTTTGTAATCGATCCATGCCATGGCTAAATTCTTTCTACCTCTTTTTACCTCCTTTAGGATCTTTTGATCTATATATAGCAGATCATGTGTTCCTCTTTTTTCCTTTTTGGCATCCTTTCTGTTCCTCGGGAAAAAGTTCATGATTATTCAGGGAGTCGCAGATTTGTTCCCTCAGTTGTGCTTGTTAGTATTTTCCACAAATTGGGTAAGCACGTGATAGACCTATAGTTGCTGGAGGGGTCCTTTCTCTGTGTCATGTATCAGTTTGGTTCTACCTTTTGTCATCCAATCTGGCACGTTTGTTTTCTGTATACATCTTATCAGGTTTTGAAATAGCCTTTCGTGTAATGTTGTTATTTTTTTGGAACTAGTATGCATGTATCCCGTTGTGCCCCGGTGTTCTCCAGCTTGCCATTTTTCCTATGGTTTTCTTTAGGATTTCCTTGCTGATTTCATTCCCTGTTCCTTCTTCGATTTGTTGTAATTCTCCTTTCATATCTTCCAGCCATTCACCATTTCTATTATGATCTCGTCGTTCTTCCTATCTTTTATTTCAGAAGAGTTTTGTTTCTGTCGGGTTTGGTTGTTCTGTTTTTGTTTTTCCTCCGTTCACATTTTGGTAAAATTGGCTTTCATTGTTTTCAAATTTCCTGTTTTGCTTGCACTGTTCAGATTTGTATCTATATCGTCTTGATCTCTTCATTTGCTTCTATTTTTTGGTTCAGTTCTTCATGTTTCTTGCTTAACCTCTCTCTGTTAAATTTCCAATTTTCCATCTTCTTTACGTCACTTTACGTCGCTTTCTTCCTGTTTATCGTTTTCGCTTCATTTTTGTGTTTATTGATTTGGGTTTCTAGCCTTACTTCCCATCCAGGTTTTGTCGTGCGATCTTTCCCCGGCTGTTTTTCTGATTTGAATTTCATTCTTACCATCTTGGCGCCTGCGTAAATTAAGTTCTTTAAGTCTGTGATTGTATCTGCTGTGATGTTCGGGAGGAGCTTCTTAATATTTTCTGATTTTGTTTTTAATTTCTTCTGCTCTTGGTTTCTTAAAGATGGGAACTTTGTTTTTCCCTCGTTCGTGAGCTGTATTATTTTTTCTATTTCATCTGCTTCATCCTCTGCTAGCTATGTTTCATTGTTCTCTATTTCCACGTTTGCAGAGTCCAGTCTTCACAGGTCCTCTGCCTGTGGTGTTTCTACCTGTGGGGCTTCCATTTTCGGGGTTTCTACACGTGCGGTTCCAGTGGCGAGTGCTTCCTGTTTCATAATTTATTTTTCGCTGTATTTCTATTAGTTTCAGTTTTAGGAGTAAGCTTCTCTTAAATATCAGTCTTGCTTGGTCCGCAATTCTTTGTTCTGTCATACGGTAGTCACTGGACAAGTCGCAGAGCTCTTTAATTCGTTTCCGATAACCTTCATATTTATATTTAGGGTGGCTTCTATAATAGTATTCCATTACGAGTCTATTCGCTTTCGTTGTCCATTTCTTCCTTCGGGTTTTTCTTTTTTGATGGTTATCTTGTTTGTGCTGTTCGGTCGGTATCATTTTGGTCGCTGTTCAGCGTCCGTGTTATTTGCATTTCTGAAATTAGAAAGTGAACCAACACTCGCAGGATGACGACCGGGTCCCCATGTTGGCTACCGAGTATGGCACCCAGATCGTTTTTCTGTGTACCACGGTTTGTTTTATTTGTTTTGGATATTTTTCATGTGGTGTTTGTGGCAACATTAAGCACAGCGTTTTTTTTTTATTTTTATTTATTATTATTATTATTATAAATAATAATAATAATAATAATAGTAATAATAGTAATAATAGTAATAATAATAATAATAATAATAATAATAATAATAATAATAATAATAATAGATTGTGTCCATATTATGAGACATAAAACCTGTTCGAAATACTCCAAGAAAACTGAAATTTGCAGAATATTTCGCAGTTGATGTCTAATACTTCTATATTTGTTTATTTGTGTGTGTGTGTGTGTGTATGTGTGTGTGTGTGTGTGTGTGTGTGTGTGTGTGTGTAACAGTTATCAGAATTATCGACGCATGGCTACCCCCTCGAGTTTTGCCTTGCCAAAGATTTTACCGCTCTGTTAAGTATTCCTGCATGAGAACAAAAATCTCGAAAAGAAAAAAAAGAAAAGGAGAATTTTGAAGTGTGAAGTACTCCGCCTGACTTATGTGAAGAATAAACGCGAAGACTTGAGGAGTTATGCCGCTTTGGGTACGAACAGATGGCGCTGTAAGCCAATGATAACACGAAGAGGCACATACAAAAGACGTTGCCGTTTGAAGGAGGTATTTTGATGTCCACCTCATGCCGCTCGAAAAATAAACGAAAAATAAGTAGGCGTGCGTTCATTGCCAGCGGCGTTTCAACTTTTGACCTTTCGTGTCGTGCAAATCGCCGTGTCTTAGTCGTGTAGACGCCATTTTTTTTCCAGTTCTGGCGTATATCGACAGAATTCCCTCCCGTTAACGTTGCGGGTAACGTTAGGATTTGTCTGAAGCGTCCTTATTCGTAAAGGAGTGCCGATTGGAATATACTTGTATTGTTATTCCCATTCCGAGTGCTCTGAATTGGAAAGCACATTGAAAATTGATCTTGTGTCTAACGCCTTCACTAGGCAAAGGATCTTTACAAAAAATGGTAAGGTGCAGGGTTAAAGCTAATTAAAAAACAAAAATAAGAAAATATTTATGATATACGTTCACGGAACGAAAATGACCAAGTAGTTTTCTTTTAATTAAGAAAAGCAAATTTACGAGAAAGCAACAACATTGTGTCTTTATCCGCCATATTTAATAAATAGAGGCAATTCAATTCGAACACCAATATAAGTATCAGCCTTGTAATGGTTACTATTTACTATTAAAGTCGCCAAGAATTAAAAAAAAAAATTCTCTATAAGAAATACTTGATCAATTTACGTGATGTTTGGAATAAGACAATTTCGTTCCGTGACAGGTACGTACTACATGAAGATTTTTCTGTATTTTTGTTCTTTTAATTAGGGTGAACCTTGAACTTACACTAATACAAATACTAATGGAAATATGAGTTCTGCAAAAAAAAAAAAAAAAAAAAAATACAAAAGCAACAAAAAAAAAAAATACCAACACCAACAAGTGCAGTGCGCACACACGTCATTGAACTACTTTATGAGTCAGGTGTAGAAATAAGTCAGTTTAAAGTTACTACTAGGGTTAGGGTTAGGTTAGTAAGGGTTAGTAAGGTTAAGGTTAGGTTAGTAAGGTTAAGATTAGTTTAGTAAGGGTTAAGGTTAGGTTAGTAAGGTTAAGGTTAGGTTAGTAAGGGTTAAGGTGAGGGGATGAGGGGGTAGGGTTTGGGGTTAAGAAAGTCAAGTTGAGGATAGAACTTGGAGAGATCTTATCTTTGCAATGTGTTTGCTCACTGCCCGTCTTAAAATTCGAGTGAACTAGTGTATATAATGTAAGTTAGACTACAATGCATTGTGGATTAAGTCAATGTCGGGAGGCATGTAAGGCATCCTCCTGGTGCACCGCGATGGGTCCCCAACTAAAGCAGGCAATCAATCGATTTGATTGAAAAATGGTCGATTTCACCGATTTCGATGACAATGAAAAATGTGGGAGAAACATTCGTTTATCATCATTCAATCCCGGGCAATGTCCGGTGTCCTTGCTAGTGATGAAATTAAATTTTCATGAAAGTCGTATTCGTTTTTGTGGTGCCTTGATATCTTATTTAAAAAGAAAATTTTAAGGGTTGCCATAGCGACGACTGTGAGTGAGCGTGAGGGCCGTCGTCGCCGACAAAGAGACGTGAAGGAAGAGGAGATGAGGATGAGGATGAGAGCTTGTAAGTTTAAGCACACGGACAAGCAGCAGACTTCATTCAGTTGCTGAAAAATAACAACCGTAGAGTGCTTCCGGTTTGTGGTAAAATTGTCAAACGTTGATCGGTTCTCGGTTTTAAAAAAGGTTGCACATCAGTTGTTCTATATCTCTACAATGCTGGTATTCCCCCATGCATGGAGTATTGTTGTCACATCTGAGTGCATTAACCACTAATATCTTCCGTTTAGAGAGGGTTAAAAAAAGAGCCTCTAACCTAATTCGTTCCACACTGTCCCAACGCCACAATGTTGACTCTCTATGCATATTTTACAAGTATTTTAATGGAATGTGCTACGATTGCTACAGATGCTGCGGCATTCATGCCCTTGCCAAGTAAATGCCCCCGTAGGTGACGATCAAAAAAATCAATAAAATCGCATCCCTTAACTGTCGAGGTCCCCACATGCCGGAAAGCTCTCTTTTCTAATGACTTCTTTCCTCAAACTGCTAACCTTTGGAAGTACCTTCCTGTTCCTCATTTCTCTTACTGTGCCAACATGCATTAGTTTAAATGTAATGTGAACAAATATTTCGCTGCAAACTCTTCCCTTAGGATGCTCCTATAAATATGACCTTAAAATCACAGCAGCCACCTACGTCTCAACTACAATGTGCCCTGTTTGGGGTGAATGTACGTAAAAAAAAAAAATGATATTCGATTTAATTCCCTTAACAAAATA
>NC_136507.1:61597526-61635026 GCF_053919585.1 Euprymna scolopes
CCGTTTCATAAGAAGGAACAACAACAAAATCAATTATATTGATTTTGTTGTTGTTTCTTATGAAACGGATTTTTAATTTAATTATAATTTGATTTTTAAATTTTAAATTATCAATCACATTACTTAATATTGTATATATATATATATATATATATATATATATATATATATATATATATATATATATATATATATATCATACAGTACTGTTTCGGTGTGCCACAGCTCATCAGTGCGGCGAGACATGCAACTACCTCAAGCCTTTGCATGTTTTTATTTTTTTTTTATTTTTGCCTTTTGAATAAACCGATTATTAACAAAGGTGTTGAATTTCGCCGTTACAGTCACGAATTGTTGATATGCTCTAAGACGGGCAAACAAACGCAAAGGATGATTTGGAAGCTTATTATATGAGAGTTTCTATTTCCGGCACAAGATGGCCGCCGCTCGCTTCTTTCTTAATCGCTTAAGATTATATTATTTCACGTCATTAAAAAAAGTCTGTTTTATTCTTAGTTTATTTGCTGTTACAAAGACCCTTTGGTTGTTATCAGCGCAGAGATAAAGTGATTACCTCATTTGGTATAACGAGGAAAATGTGTCTGTCTATTAAAGCACAGGCATAAGACTATCTGCCCAAGATATAAAAACGAAGTTTCAATGCTTCATTGTAGTTCTTATCTAATCCATAGCACATTACAAATTTCACTATTTTAGTCTGTTGTTTTTGTTGTTGTTATTATTATTATTATTATTATTATTATTATTATTATTGTTATTATTATTATTATTATTATTCACTAGGACTTTTCACACAGGCTATCATCCAAAAGTTTTCTTTGAAAACAACCTGTGGTATTCCTTGGATTTAGTGTTTAGAGCTCAGGTGTATTAGTCTCTGCATTCAAGGGATTTCCTTAATATTTTAGCCATTTTCAGTATTGTTATATGTCATATTTTCTCAGCCATCCGTCTGATTATAATTTCTTCCATTAATTTTCGAATTTTTTCCGAATTGTTCCTAGTGCTCCTACTATTACTATTTCTTCACCTTCAAATCCCTTTCAGTTTTTGGACCAGTTCTGTGCATAACGTTGTCGTTACATGTTTAGCACAAACATTAAACATGATATGAGTAAAAAACTAACGGAACGGATTTTCCGGGAAAATTCCGTTTGCCCCCCCCCTCCCACCGCCATGGTTGCCTTTTGGATTAAAATGACTAAAATTGACACTTTTGTGCTTATTAAAAAAAAAAATTGATGCCTTGGATTTTTATAAAACTTTCTGAAAAGTTGTAACTAACTGATTTCTATATAATTTTGTTTGTCTATACTTCGCGATAACTCTTGGGTGTGCCCCAGGGGATCTTTTAGGGCTAATAAAAACGCTCCATTTTTGGGACTATTTTACCATAGTTGTCCAAAATTTTCTGTGTATGTCTATTTAGCAGTTTTGCATGATGCTGAACTCAAATTTAAATATGTTAAGGCTTTTGGGGACTTTTAAGAGCTAAATGGGGGGGGTGCAAATGATAGACATGGCCATTTTTTTTTTTTGCATGGTTTAGAACTCAAATTTATATATGTTAAGGCCTAACACTGTACTGTTTGTTCATTTTCACCACGATATTACATCCCCTGAGTACTTTTGAAGCTAAATGGTGGGGGGGGGATGTTGAACTGAGTCATTTTTTTAATGCCTCATTCGCTGTGCACTCACGGGGGACCATGCATGCTTAACTTGTTATTATTAATATTAATAGTAGTAGTAGTAGTAGTAGTAGACTTTTTAGCACATTGCAAAAGTTGTAGCCCGTTGACTTAGCATGAGTGCTTCGTGCTAAAATGACAGTAAAATATGGTTAAATTTGTGCTCATTTTTTGCATTAAATACTAATCCGTATTAATCTCTGCAAATCCCTAATTTTGCATCGAATATCATAATACTTAGTTCATTTCATCTTATCATAACAAAGGTTTATACAAATTTTCAGCTAAATTTTTTTTCTTAGCTAGGCATCGAACGGATAATATCTGCATCTTTTCATAACAAAGGTCATAACACAAAATTGTAGCCAGATCAGCCTGTTAATTTTCGAGAAAATTTCTAGATTAAATTTGGTATTATAGTGAGTAATCCATATTAAACCCTAACTGTGTATCGAACGGATACCATAATACGTAGTTCGCTGCACCTTATCTAAAGTCGAAGACATATCATGCAATACGGAGCTTCCACCTGACAACACTGACGCAAGTAATAACTCAATTCAAATATATATATATATATACATATATATATATATATATATATATATATATATATATATATATATATATATATATATATATATAAATAATATATTATTGGCCTGGCTAGACCACAGGGAAGACAACCAAGAAAAAAAACTTAAGCAAAATTCATCCCAAAGCAGCAAAACTGAAGCTGGCCTGCCAGCACACTATATATACAAATGTAGGCAAATTTGGGCATAATTTATTGGTTTGAAAATATAGATTCTTTTTTACCAATCGTCATAACATTTTAACCATAGAATAATATTATCTTCAAAAAGCCTGCACATTTTCATGTAGTTTCGTTTCATAGAACCAAAGATATGAGCACTTCAATATTCAATTTGGCTACCAGTATATATATATATATATATATATATATATATATATGCATATATATATATATATATATATATATATATATATATATATATATATATATATATATATATATAGTGGTAGCCAAATTGAATATTGAAGTGCGAAGCTCGTTGTTTGTTTGTTTACGAACATACGATTTGAGCACTATAAAAGTGGTGGCGGGTGTCTATTTTAATAGACATTCCGACGAGCTATTTACGGGCGTCAATTCCATGGTCGAGTGGGAGGACTGCCGACTATCAACACGACGGTCCTAGGTTCAATCCTTGGCTTGGGAGAGATGCTGGTCTAGAGCCACTGATGAGTTGTGATACAACGAAACAGGACTGTATGTCGATGACTATATATATATAGAGAGAGACCACTTCTTTTGGCAAAGTTCAAATATCAGCGACTAATAGTCAGAATTTAACAAATGAAGGCTCGTTGGAAAGGTAATTACCTTCATTGTGTATTGGGCTATACGACATTTGTCTTATGGTCGCATATTAAGAGGTTCCTCCAGAGCCTATTTTTGGCACTTTTTTGCAACCATAAAATGTTTCAATGATAGTCATTTGTTTTCCTAGTTTTGCATATAAATTACAAAATATCTGATATTTTCCCCAAACATTTGACCTAGATGGGGAGGAGACTAAAACTTGCTGCTATAGTTTCAATTGATCTGAAATAACAGCAAGTGGAGGCTTGATTCCAAATATTTCTAATATGTTATAACTCCCTTCTATGGTTTTCATACATAAAGTAAATTCCACAGTTTATAAGGATTATTTGATACAGGAATATTCATAATCGTACCCTATTTCCAAAAGCGGGGGAAATATAACATATGAGAAATATTTGGAACAAAGTCTTTCCTTATTGTTATTTCAGATCATTTGAAACCATAGTAGCAAGTCTTAGTCCTCCCCCTCTATCAAGGCTAGAGGTTTTGGAGAAAAGAACACACACACACACACACACACACACACACACACACACACACACACACACACACACACACACACACACACACACACACACACATATATATATATATATACGCGGTACAATCACGTTGACACACCTGTTCTCGCCAGATCACAGAAGTTAAGCAAGAGCCTGGCCAGTACTAAATGGGTGACGATTTGAAAAGTCTGGGCGCTGTATGTACCGCGCCAAGTTGCAGAACTTTCCAGATTGGTATCTGGGGGCGCATTAATTCACTGCGAGTCTTCGTTAAGACATGCATCTAGGAGAAGGAAACTCTTATGTAAAAACCTGCGGTCTAATGCATACTCTGTCCTGTGCCAGTCATCTGCACCGACAAAGGTGAGCAGTAATACCAAAAAATGTGGTTGATTCTACACAAAGCCTTCACCACTATAAACAAATCATCTATGTGGATTTCCCAGCAACTTTGATGTTTATTGCGGAAGTTCATACGGCGAAATCGACGGGAGAGTCGATAATCATACATATCTATCTATCTTTTTTCTTTTCTTTTTTTTTTTTACATTTTCACCCCAAACAAGGCATATTGCCACTTTGGTGTAGGGGGCTACTATCAGGGGAAAGATCTACTGGGGTACTATGTAGGGATTAGGGCAGCGAGATGTTGGTTCACGTTGCACTTGAACTTATGCATGTCAGTACAGTTGGGAAGCAGTGACCTGGAATGGAATTCCAAAGTCTAGCTGTTCTGGGGAAGAAACTACTGGAGTAGAAAGATATTTTACATCTAGGGATCTCTACAGTGTGGGGGTGGGATTTTGCAGCTTGTCGGGTCTGTCGAGGGTGTTCACGTCGTGGGGGCACAAGTGCTTGCAGTTCTTCAGAGCATTCACCATTATAATACTTGTAGAACAGGCAGAGGGATGCAATGTTTCGACGATGGGACAGAGGCTGAAGTTTAGATGCCAGTTTATCTCTCTCTCTCTCTCTCTCTCTCTCTATATATATATATATATATATATATATATATATATATATATATGTATATATATAGTAAGTTATAAAATATATATGGCGATTAAGCTGCACAGAATATTCTGCGTTTCATCCATAGCCCTAGAATTTGCCGAGGCATGCACTGATATATCCTCGGAAGAAATGAACATCATTAAAAAATGTAGAAAATCAGTTCTAGTAAATAACAACAACCAATGGATAAAAACGAAAATAACAAATTCGTTTGATTTGGCGATGGGTGCCCTGGATTCTGCAGAGGCATCAGATCTTGTGGGATTATTCATTCTATATACCCTCACAAGCATATTTGATATTACAGATATCGGTCTATATAGAGATAACGGACTAGCTATAATAAAATACTCCAACAAAGTTTAGGGAGATAACTTTAAGAAAATCATACACAAAGAAATGAAAAAAATTAGGCCTAAAAGTAGACCTACTAGCTAACATAAAAATCACAAACTTCCTGGGCGTCACGTTAAATTTAGATAAAAACACATATGAACCCTACTTAAAAGATAATGCTAATCCAATATACGTAAACCCTAAGTCCAATCACCAACCGTCAATTATAAAACAGATTCCTAACTCGATCGTAAGTAGACTCAGCAATAACTCAAGCGATGAAAATATATTTAACAGGTCAACCAATATCTATAAAACAGCCCTAAAAATAGTGGATACGAAAATATTGATATCAAATATAAGCAACAAAACCCCAATAACTAAAATAAAATTAAAAATAGGAGAAAAAGAAATATAATCTGGTATACGGCGCCATACAATGTTTAAAACAAAACTTGGCAAGAAATTTCTAGATCTTATAGAAAAGCACTTCCCCGCCATCAATACCTTACACAAAATATTCCATAAAAATAACCTAAAGCTATCCTACAGCTGCTGTGAAAATTTGAAGATGATAATTAAAGCACACAATAACAAAATATTAAATAAAAGCAATGAAAACAACAACAAAATAAACAATAAAAAAGTTGACACCATGACAAAAATAAAGCTAACACAAAGGACACATATGTAACTAGTAGAAATAATAATAATAATAATAATAATAATAATAATAATAATAATAATAAACCAACTCCAGACAAAGACAACCACACTAGAAATAAAAATAAAAATACCAATAGCGAACTAGATAAATGCAACTGTAGATACCGCACACTTTGCCCACTCCAAAGTAAATGTCTAACTAAAAGCATAGTTTACTAAGCCACAATAGTTGCGAAAGAAACCCCGAATAACAAGAAATATTACATAGGTATAACTCCCTTAGATTTTAAAACTCGATATTATGACCACAAAAGTACATTAAAAAAGAAAACAACGCTAGCAAACAAATACTGGGAACTCAAGGAAAACGGACGTTCGCCGGTAGTCGAATGGAAAATAGTAAGACAAGCAAACACATGTAGAGACCTAGACGACCCATGTAGATTATGCCGCCATGAAAAATTTTCTATCCTTTACTTTAAAGAACCCCAACATCTATTAAACTGTAGGAGTGAAATAGCAAACAACTGTGTTCACGGGATAAAATTTACTCTAGGATAGACATACAAAATAATTTTAAAACTAACAATAACAATAAATAAATAATTAAACAAACATACACGCACATAAACTATCATACGCACACACACACACACACACACACACACACACATATATATATATATATATGTATATATGCACACACACATATATATACACACATATATACATATATATATATACACACACACACACATATTTATATATATAAACAAGCATATATATAAAAAAATTAACCTAGATTTAAAATAGGTCAGTTCACTAGATATCAACGCTCCTAGCTAAAACAGCATACCCAAAGGAACAGGTCAACCGAGGGTCAACTGGGCCTTTGTTCTCTACGTGCCTTATCATTGGCTGATTATGAAGGGTGACGTGGAAACTAGAAAGCTGATTGGCTAACTAAAACTCGATAGAAGGTGCGTATATAAAAACGCGAGACAACCACAAAATTCTCACATAAGTCTGAGGAATCCTAGTGTGGATGAAACGCGGAATATTCTGTGTAGCTTAATCGCCATATATATTTTATAACTTACTACCTAGCTCTGCATACGTATTGAGCACTGTTGAAGTAAATACTTAAAGTTTACGCATAGATCTATACTTTCGTATATTAATTTTTTTGACTAAACGAAGTAGTTATATATATATATATATATATATATATATAAACTAGGTAGTCATTTTTATTTATTTATTAAATTGTTATGTAAGAACAGAAGAGTTAACAAAGCTGTCCCTTTTCAAGAGAACCTTTCAAATAATCTTCAGATAGTTTCGCAAACCCTTAAACTGGAAAGATAGTATTACGCTTAAGCCGTTAATTCATTAATTAAAAAAACAAATTATACAACTATGTTCTTTTCAAAATCTGTAGTAGGAGCCAAAGTTTTATTGCATTAAAATATGCAAAATTTACTTTTTTTTTATTAGAAGGTACGTTATGAAATGCATTGAATCAACCGGAAGTTGGTGACAGCTGGGAGTATAAACCCGTTAATTACTTAACAACAAATACCGATAAGAGAATCGTATTTTAAAAATTGTTTTCATGTAAAAAAAAAAAAAAAAAACTGAATAATTTATGTGATTTTAAAAAAAATGTTTTCTTTACTCAGTATATATTTGTGCGGGATTAAAATCTATTTTGTTCCTTCCAATTTATTAAAAGTCGTCTGCTTACATTTTTATTACCGATCTTTTTCAATGGCTGATTAACCTTATCAAAGCTTGGCATACTCCAGTATTTTATATCAGTTGCCGGTCGTTCACAAGCCAAACTCACGGAAATCCGGATCGGTAAATGCATAAGTTATTGTCTAAATATTGTTTTTTGTTTGTTTGGTTGGTTGTTTAAAAAGCAAATAAATGTTAAATTCTTTGTAAGCTGTTAAACAGCATAAAAAAAAAAAATTAATTAAAAACATAAGGGAGGACTTTTAAAAAAAATTGTTTTGAAAAGATTTCACCGTTAAATATTACTTATTTTAAAGGCTGCCAGCACACACACACACACCTGTACAATGCACACTCCCTCCTTGTATTTCTTTTCTTTTCTGTCTTTTTCAATTTTTTTTTCAACGGATTATAATCCGTTATAAATCTTACATAAACTATTTTTCATTTAATCTAAAAGGCAATGGACTTAATGCCTTTATTATTCAATATATTATGTCTTGTTTTCATTGGCGTAATGTTTGTTTTCGCGCGTGCGCGAATTCCATTTTCGCGCGATTATACATTAATTCTGTATACTCACTTGCACTTTTATACATCAATTCTGTATACTCGCTATTCCATAGCTAACTATAACATATACTGACCCAACGGGTCACTGATAGTCTAGTATATAATAAAAGATGAATCTGTCGTTTATTGCATCTTTTTATGAATTAATTTGCTTCAGTTTTTGTCGATCTGTTACATCTCTGCATTGTATTACCTTCTCTAAATTCTCTTTATATATACACACTAAACAATGCTTTAAGCAAACTACATTAACCTCTTCTTCTTCTTCTTCTCATTATTATTATTATTATTATTATTATTATTATTATTATTATTATTATTATTATTATTATTTGTCGCCGCAGGTTGAGTCATAGAAATTGTTATGCTGAGATGAGTCAAGATAAAAATGATGTGCAGATAGGAAACAGGAAGAAATGGTAGATAAGGTGCTATTTATATGCGGATTAAATCTGCGGATGATTACAACGAGAATAGATAAAATGTATGGATGCTTGAAAGGGACATATTGATTGACTAAAAATTATATTCAATTGGAACAACGCAGACGTAAGGAAATTGAATTTAATTTATTGAAATAAGTGAAAAAAGTTTACAACAAAAAAGCCATATACTCGTGTAATGAAAGATACATTGAAAAGAGAAAACGAAGAAAGGATATTATCATTGTCTTTGGAAAAGAAAGCATTAAAAAAAGGAAATACGTAACAAAAAATTTAATACAAACAAAAAAATATTAGCAAATATTATAAAAGGAAAAATATTAGCAAATATTATAAAAGGTTTTCACCTAATTTGCTAAAGGTAATAAACATAGGAAATTAAATTAACTGTTTTTAAATTATTTTAAGGGAATTTGAATATTTTGCAAGACCGATAATCACTGGATTTGCACACTAGTAGATTTATTGTATTTCATTATTCGGAATAATATATATATATATATATATATATATATATATATACATATATATATATATATATATATATATATATATATATATATGTATATATATATATATATAAATATATATATATATATTGTGTATTTATATATATATATATATATATATATAAATACACAATATATATATATATATATATATATTGTGTATTTATATATATATATATATATAAATACACAATATATATATATATATATATATATATATTGTGTATTTATATATATATATATATATATGTATATATATATATATATATATATATATATATATATAAATACACAATATATATATATATATATATATATATATATATATATATATTGTGTATTTAGGCAGCATGTTTTCATCAGAAAGCTGTTTTTGCCTAATGAGCTTCCTTTTTTTTTTTTTTTGTAATTTTTCAATTTTTCGAATTTTCGTTCTTATTTCTCGATCCAAAATGTGCAAGGAAGTTCCAGTGTCGTCTTCGTCCATCTGTTTTTTTCTCTTGGTTGTTTTTCATGATCATAAAGGCAACGTTTACACACAAATCGATGGGATAGCAATGGGGTCCGTATTGGGACCCACGTTTAGCAACTTTATATGTTCAACCTGCAGAATAAAATATTCAATACTATTAGAAAAAAATGTCTATTTACGATAGGCACGTCAACGATAATTTCGTTCTTGCTGGCAATAATAACAAGATAGAGAAACTAAAGGATCATTTTCAAACAAAATTTATACTTGCTTTCACTTACGAATCAAATTCAAACCATATTATTCCATTTCTTGACGTTCTCATGGACTCCAGCAAAAATGAATTCATTGCTTCTCCGTATAGAAAGACTATAGCAATCATTTCCCGTATCTTAAACTTCAAAAGTGAATGTTCCTACGGATACAAGACCGCAATTATAAAAAAAAATCTTATTAATAGAGCCAAATTGATCTCCTCAAATAAAAAAAGAATTCTAAAGCGAATGAAAGAACATCAAACAGGTTTTTATTAATAGACAGTTCCCCAATGTCTTAGTAGATGAACAATTCCCACATCATCAATATATTCTATTGCAACTAGCTACACCATAACTTTAAATCAGATAAAAAGGTAATAAGGAATGTAATACATCGATATATATCCCCAGTTAATAATAATGCGATCAGGTTTATCATCTACTACAAGAAATTAACAACTGCTAACCATATAATTAAAAACAACACTTCCCGGACTACAGAATCAGTCAATGTGGTCTACCAATTCAAATGCCCCTCCAACAATAGAATAATATAAGGAGCCGACAAAAATGAAAGTTGATTATCGCAAAGACAGGAGATGTTCATCACCATCGACCTTCGTCTTGAAAAGACCAAGGTTAAAAGTAGGGGAAAACAGTCAGCAGGAAGAGAGTTCCACAAGTCTGCAGTTTTGGGAAAGAAACTACTCGAATATGAAGCTGCTTTACAATGAGTAATAAAAACAGCAAATTGGTGGAAACCAATTAGACCAACGAGTCAAACGAGCCGGGACAAAAGAAACACATGCCATAATAGTATTTACGGAAAAGGCTGGCATTAGCAACATCACGTCTGTGTGAGAGAGGAGGTGACAAAGAAGATAAGGTGGGTCCAATTAAATTGCAGATACGTTTCTGCACCTTATGAAGAACCTTCAAATGGGACAGCAATTCACTAGCAAACAACACTCCACACATGATATGATAGTAAATTTGTAGAGACAGAAAATAGCCTCAGGCGTGAGAAAGTGTTTAGAACGATATAGAGAACTTTTTTTTACGAGAATCAGAAAGAGCAATGGATCTAATATATGTAGTGTATGTAAGATTTGATGAGAAGAAAAAAAAAACAAGAACTTTCAGAGTCGATTTTTTTCTCAAGAGCAAAACCGTCCATGAGAATCTCAAGAAGAAAAGGGACACGCCTACGATTGAAAGACACAAGCTGAGACTTAACAGGATTAAACGAAACAAGCAATTTCGTATCCCGATCTACTAATGAACCCAATTTAACTTCTAGATTAGCTGTGTATTTCAACCGATCTGAGGGAGATGGGCGAGAAGCAACGTCAGAATAGAGTCGTATCATCAGCATTAATTTTCTCAAAAATATTCTCTGGAAAATTATTGATATAAAGAAGAAACAGTGCCATGAGGAACACCAACATTGATAGGAAAAGAAAATGAAGAAACACCATCCAAAGTTATTCGCAATCTAATGACGCCAATAATCTCACCACCAATACCATAACCCTGAAGTTTATGTTGAAGACCAGAATGCCACAGTCTGTCGAACTTCTTTGAAAATGTTGAGTGCATTAGCCCCACCTTCTTCTGAATAAACCGCCAAATCCACTCAGTTACAACAGTTAAAAGATCAACAGTTGAACGAAAACCACAAAAGCCATACTGAACATCACTAAAAAGGTCGAGATTTTCCAGAAAATCAACAAGCTTGTTGTTGAGTAACCTTTCAAAAACTTTGCGAAGAGACTAAGAGGACGATACTTAGTTGAATTATACTGATCGCCAGCATCTTTGAAGATAGGGACAACAGAGGACGCCTTCTAACAAGAATGGAAACATGATTTTGATAAACAGAAAACGAATAATTTGGAGAGGGTAGAACATAGTTCAGGAGCACAACGTTTGAGAACAACGACAGGAATTGAACCAGGACCAGGAGCTTTAAACTGGCCAAGATAAGATATCAGCCATCTTTGGAGTGATAATTACAGAATCAAGAGAGTCGTCAGTTTTCGCATGAAAATCAAGAAGAACAGCACCAGAATCATCGACAGAAAAATTCTAGGCAAAAAGACGAGCAAAGAGATCGGCACTATCCTTAGAAGATAAAATTATTATTATTATTATTAGTAGTAGTAGTAGTATTAGTATTATTATTATTATTATTAGTAGTAGTAGTAGTATTTGATTTAGTTAATTTATATTAAATAAGATGAGTCAAGATAAGGTAGAAAAAGATAAAAGGAAGAACATGAAATAAGAGACGCTTCATATCCAGATGAAATGTGAGGCTAGATACAACAGGAATAGGTAGAAATGTATGGATTCTTAAAAGGGACATAATTATTTTATGCAACTCAGACGGTAGAAACTCGCAGCTATCTAATATATTTTAATATTACAGGGTGGAACGATAGAATTGTAACCATAGAAAAAAAAAACGATATGATTCAATTTCCGTTTGATAAAAACTGCATTTTTTTATTTTATTTTATCTTTTTTTTTTTCTACGACTCGGCGCGATACATGCAACGCCTAGCCTTCCTAAATCGTCACCTATCTGATACTGGCCAGACACAATGTTGCTTAACTTCGGTGATCTGGCGAGAAACGGTATGTCAACGTGATTGTACCGTGGAAATTTCCAGGTTGGTATCTCCGGGCGCATTAATTCATTCGGAGAGATGCACCGCCAATTTTCGTTATGACATGCACCTGGGAGAAGGCAACTCTGATGTAATAATCTGCGGTCTACTGTATACTCTGTCCTGAGGTCGTCTTCTCCATTGCCGAAGGTAAGGTTAGCAGTAATGCCAAAAAGTGTGGTTGGTTCTACACAAAGCTTTCACCACTATAAACAAATCATCTGTGTGGATTCCCGAGCAACTTAATTGTTGTAGCGGAAGCGCATACGTCAAAATAGTCGGGAGAGTCCTTCATATATAAATATATATATATATATATATATATATATATATATATATATATATATATATATATATATATATTTATATTTATATATAAATATATATATATATATATATAAATTTCTGTAGAAATATATTTTCTAATATATACCAATCCTTATTAAAGAAGCTCAATGTAATTACAGAGCAATATAGTGAATAAATGACAAAAAACTATATTCCAAAATTCATGATGTTGAGCATTTATTCTTTTAATTCAGTTGACATTTACAATTCTTGACAGTATCTGTTTCGTAACGCAAAATCAATCACTTAATAATTATATCAATCAGTGAATCCATTATGCCCTTAACTCATCAGATGAAATAGCAACAATCAATTCGTCAAAAAATAAATAAAGTGCGATTTGACATGATTAAAATCCGAAAATTGGAAAGGAAGCTGCAAATAGCTTTTAATATGTTCCCATTATGCCATTTTAATTAAATGAATAAACTATAAGATGATCAACATTATGAATTTTGGATAATAGTTTTTTGTCATTTATTCACTATATATATATATATTGTGTATATTTAGGCAGCATTTTCTCATTTAGACAAATATTGAATAGCACGGAATTATTCTGTTTTACAATTTTCCTTTTTATCTTCTCTAATCTCTGAATAGTCCTTTTTGTGTTCTTCTCGATATTGTATATGTTGGATCCATAATCGCGAGCGCTTTCGACAGAAGTACTTCTATCATCCTCAGGCATATTTTAGAAATAAATGTAGAAATTGTTTTTTTTATTTACTTATATATACATTTTTTCCTAGTCACGTGGTAGCTTGCTACAAGTAAGGTGGGCGGACTTAAAAAATTTTTTTTTATTTACATATATATTAAACACATTTATGTATACAAACACATATATTCAAAAATTTATCCCAAACATTTCAAAAGGTTCCGGCTGCATTCATAATTAATATTATTTATTTGAGGCTTCTTTGTTTTAATGTACAATGCTTCGAGTATTCTTAGCCTATTTACATTTCTCTCACTCTGCAATACTTTTGTATTTTCTACCATAATTCTTCGAAATTCCGAATGTTGGCAGCCATGTCCCTTCAAATGTTGTGATATGGAGCTAGAGTCAGAGAGGTGAAGAGTCAATCTCCGCGACAATGTGTTAGTTGTTGATCCAATGTAGCTACGTATATTAGAGATACACTCTCGTATTCGGCAGCTAAATTTGTAAACTACATTGGTCCTTTCCAACAGGTCGTTTGTTTACGAAATGTTGTTTTTCATTACAAGGCTTGTTGTCTGTATTTTTTTTATAATATATAATAAATTTTAGTTTTTATTATTATTGGGAGCCACGTATCTACGGATATTCAAATTACTAATGGCTAGTTTTATTTCTTTATCTACAAGAGAGTTAGGGAATTGATTATTTTCTAACACTTGTTTTATATTTTTTAATTCATTAAAGAATATTTTTTGTTTGAGGAAATCACCTTTGCACGATGTATAAGATTCCTTATTATATTCGTTTTATAACGGAATGGACATTCACTTTTAAAATTTAAAATACAGGAATTAACGGATGTTGGTTTTTTAAAAAACGGAGGTAATAAATTCATCGCTACTAGAGTCAATGAGAACGTCTAAAAACGAGCTTTTATTATTAATACTTAGGTCATATGTAAAGTTAAGAACTGAATTATTCTGAAAGATACCCTTTAAATATTCTATTTCCTCTGTGTTATTGACAATAATTAGTATATCGTCCACACACACACACACACACACACACACACACACACACACGAACACACACACACACACACACACACACACACACACACACACACACACACACACACACACACACATATATATATATATATATATATATATATATGTATGTATATAAATTCAGGCTTAAGATGTCAAAAGTAGGGACTAATGAATACAACGAGGTAGTTAGATAATGCTCGATAACAAGAGCAAAATATTTTTATTATTTATTCGAAGGTAAACAGTTACATATGGTCACTACAAAAAGCAATCTGTTTCAGTCAATGAGACTTCGCCAGGTGACCCTGAATCACTCGACGTCATTGTTTGTAGAGACCATATGTAACTGTTTACCCTCGAATAAATAACAACAACAACAACAATAATAATAATAATAATAATAATAATAATAATAATAATAATAATAATAATAATAATAATATATATGTATGTATAAAATCTATATCTTTGTAGATATGAATCTGAGCAAGGAAACACCTACATGTGGATGGTTATGTCGTATATATTTTAAATGTTTAGAAAAGTCCGTTGTATTCTAGTACGTTCTTTACGCTATTAAATAAACCCCCGATTGCATTTATGTAAGCAAATATCTATACCGGTTAGGGATATTATTAGAATGAAGGCATTTTTAGTTTATGACCTTAATAATAACCCCAGACGCTTTCGTAAGTACAAAATTAATAAAACAAAATCTCGCATTTATCTCCACACGTTATTTTTCCGATAAATAAGTACATTTAAAAAATACATTTTTCATTGTATATTTCTTTCAGTTATTTGTATTTGTTAATAATAGTTAAACAATTTTATTCATGAAAATAATTGCATTTATCTTTTATTGTTTACTAGCTGGACGCACGGCGTTGCCCGGTCGTACAACACGCCTAAATATGGATAAATTTATGCAGATTGCATATGTATTATTATACAGTCAATCCTCTATTAATAATTTACCTGGTGGACTAATTCTCAAGAAAAAATAAAAAAATAATAATGATAATGTCGTTCATCGAATTCTGTCTGTGTCTGTTTACAATATCATGTCAGCTGATATTTGTGCTTGACGATGAATGCCCGGGAAAAGTCACTTCAGATTAATGTTTAGTCTTAAAATATGCAAGCGAAGAAACGATTTGCGGCGATTTTAAATGATATCTCTTTTTTTTTTTGTTATCGTAAACTGAACTAATTAATAAGAAATAAAATATTGAGTTACACCCAGGATATATATATATATATATATATATATATATATATATATATATATATATATATATATATATATATATATATATATCTGTGTGTGTGTTTATATATATATATATATATATATATATATATATATATATATATATATACTAGCATGGAGTTTGGTAGAGTTATCAAAGGTCAAATCGTCAAACTTTGACCCCTTAACAGCCAAATTTCTGGCTGAAAACTGATCACAAAGATTTTCCCAAATCTCAATACCCTGTATGTTAAATCTCGAGTCTGTAGACTAAAAATTGACAGAGTTATCGCGTAGGGAAATGTACACAGACACACAGACAGGCAGACACACACGCAGACACACAGACACGTTCACTTTTATAGATATACTAGCATGGGTGCCCGGCGTTGCCCGAGTATTTGGA
This sequence comes from Euprymna scolopes, assembly GCF_053919585.1. Taxonomy (NCBI): domain Eukaryota; kingdom Metazoa; phylum Mollusca; class Cephalopoda; order Sepiida; family Sepiolidae; genus Euprymna; species Euprymna scolopes. The sequence continues at coordinate 61,613,560 of NC_136507.1, forward strand.
GATGTATGTTAAGCAAAAAAAAAAAAAAAAGCGGTCAATTGTTTAAAAAACTTTGATCCCTATTATGACCCTTAAAATTTATTGATTTGGGCTCAAATCAAGTTATTAAGTTAGATCCATGTCGAAGGAACCTATATCTAAAATTTCAAATGTTTAGACCCAAACTTGTTGAAGGAGTTTGGTAGAGTTCTCAAAGGTTAAATCGTTGAACTTTGACCCTTTAATCGCCAAATTTCTGGGCGAAAACGGATCACATGGATTTTTCCAAATCTCAGTACCCTGTATATCAAATTTCGAGTCTGTAGACTAAAAATTGATAGAGTTATTGCGTAGGGAAATGTACACACACAGACACAGATACAAATCGTTGAACTTTGACCCCTTAATAGCTAAATTTCTGGCCGAAACCCAATCACATCGATTTCCCAAATATCAGTACCCTGTACATCAAATTTTTAGTCTGTAGACTAAAATTTGACAGAGGTATGCGTAGGGAAATGTACACACACAGACACACACACACACGGACAGACAGACACTTTTACTTTTATAGATATACTAGCATTTCAGCCGCGCGTTACCCGGGTGTTTGGATGTGTATGTTGAGCAAAAAAAAAAAAAAAAAAGTGGTAGTAGGAAGATATTTGTATATATATATATATATTTGTATATATATATAGTTGTATATATATATAATAATATATATATATATATATATATATATATATATATATATATATATATATATATATATATATATATATATATATATATATATATATACGCGTATTGGCACAACCACAAACACGTACGTACACTAGATGGCAACATAAGTCTAAACTTATGTACAAAATAAATAAAGAAAAGTTATACTTTTAAATAATAATAATAATAATAATAATAATAATAATAATAATAATAATAATAATAATAATACAAAGTTATTAGTTGTCGAAAAATTTCGAATGAAATCAAGACGGAATAAATAGTGTGGTAGTAGTTGTAACCTTAGGGGTTACAAGGATATATATATATATATATATATATATATATATATATATATATATATATATATATATATATATATATATATATATATATATATATATATATATATATATATATATATATATATATATATATATATATATATATATATATATACGCACGCGCGATGTGTGTGTGTTATTTTGGACTATGTATATTAGCAAGTTTCACCTAATGTAAGGGAGAGAACTTACAACATATCCAAGGGAAGTAACTCTGAAAAAAAAAATCAAATTCTTCAAAATTATACACATGTTGAATGCTTACCATAATTGCCTAATGCAGTGGTTTCCTCCATAGTAACTATTTGCATTTTATCAAATTCTTAGCATTTTATATGAAAATTTTTGTAGGCTTCATCATTACTGGATTCAATGCTAAGAGTTGAAATTTAAAATATGTTCTTTCTTTTCTCTACTTTCTTTCTTTCTATTTCCTCTTTCTCTGTAATAAACAACGCCTTTATAGTTTCTTCTTTTTCTCTTTTTCCTCATACTTCTCATCCATATCTTTATCAATTCATTTTTTTTAATAAAATTAGGCACACTCGCCTTTTTCTCATCTCTATATTCCGTGAACTAATCATTTCAGTAAAAATTTTGAAGTTAAATAGATTCATTATAAAAACCCTTTAAAAGATAAATATTAGTTTTCTGTGTCTATTTCAATAATCAGATAATTAGTAAAGTCCTAACATATTGAATTAAATTTAAAAAACAAACAAAAAAAACACTTGGGTTGTTCAAAAATTAGCCCCAAAACCGAGTGATTCTGCCGTTCGCAAAAGCGCAACAAATGAAAGTTTTGTAAACACGGAATATAGGAAGCCCAACATTTAAACCAGTCGAAAGACTGTGAAAATGACGTCATGTAATTAAAACGGAGGAAGGGGTGCTAGTTTTCTTTTATTTCCCAGACGTGCATCCGTACATTCCTATCCTGAACGTTTGTATAATTTTTAACATTTTTTAATTTAATTATTTTTCTATTTTCCTGGTTTTAAATTAATTTTTTTTAATTATTGTTCAATATTATATAAAAATTATCTTACGTCGCAAATTTCACATTCAGTGGAGCAAAGGAAAATATTAAAATCTTACATATAGAAATTATGTGAAACCTGTAATTAACAAAAAAAGTAGAAATATTGTTTGCTATTATAATTTTTTGTGTGAAAATATTAAATAAACAAGGCTTAATTCAATGATAATATCGGTCGTTCGAGAAATTAATTTTTCTTCGAGTTATATCGAATTCATTAATATAGAGTTTAAGGAGCTTTTATCGTAATATTCCTGTAAAAATTAAGTAATTTTTTTTAATTATTATATTTTATATATTTTAATTATTTTATTTTTATTGTGTTTTTCATAAAAAAGGAAAAATAAATTCAATCATTTTTTTTTATTGCTGAAAACCATAACTAGTAAAGGTATTTTTTGTTTAAACAAAATACTACATTTTCACTATGATTTAAATAAAAATAATGAGTTCAATATATTCCGTCATCATTAGTTGATAAATACTGAAAATTTCATTAAATTGGGTAATTTTCTGAATTTTGGTGAATTTTTAGTAAAGAGAAATGTCTATTCATTTGGAGTATCTGCATTCATTTTCACGTACCTACTATATATATATATATATATATATATATATATATATATATATATATATATATATATATATATGCACACACAAGGCATAATCTAATCACGTTGACACACCGGTTTCTGCCAGATCACCGAAATTAAGCAACGTTGAGCCTGGCTAGTACCGGATGGGTGACCATTTAGCGCTGTATGTGCTCTCCGCTCATCTCAACATTGTCTCCAGTCGTTCCGTACTATAACTTGCCACTAGTATGCAATAATGTTGACTCAGGAGCTGTATGGTTCGAGATTGCGCAACTCTTGCCACACAAATTTCACGCACAGGCACCCTTACAGTGGGTATCCATAGTTTGTATAGACTGAAGAAAGCCAGATATATATAATAATTTAAATGTTAAGATTTAAAAGTAAAAAAAATAATAATAATGATTAAAGGGGCCAAAGTTCAACGATTTGACCTTTGAGAACTCTATCAAACTCCTCCGCCAATTTTGGGTCTAAACACTTGAAATTTTAGATATAGGTTACTTGAACATGGATCTAACTTTATCATTTGATTTGAGTCCAAAACAATAAATGTTAAGGGCTTATAATTGGGGTAAAATATAAAAAAAATGACCTCTGTGGTCTTTACCAAATTACTCAGCCAATTATTGATCTAAACATTTGAAATTTTACATAAAGTATATTCAGACATAGGGCAAGCGTTTTAATCGTTTTTTTTTTTTTTTTCTGAAAATTTTGCATCCAAAGAATCAAAGTTATAAAATTTTTTACATTTGCGGTCTCTAGCAAACTATTAAGCCAATTTTAGGTCTAAACATTTAAAATTATACATAAAGGGTATTCAGACGTGCAGCAAACATTTTAATCAGTTTTGGGGCGAATGTTTCGCTGCCAAGAGGTCATGGTTGACAGAGTTGACCTTTGCAGATTCTACAAAACTTCTCCGCCAATTTTGAGTCTGAAGACTTGAAATTTTAGATGTAGGTTACTTGGCCATGGGTCAAACATTTTAACTTGATTTGAGCCTAAAACAGTAAATGCTAAGGGGTCACAATTGGGGTCAAATGTAAAAAAGATTTGACCTCTGCGGTCTCTACCAACTTTTCTTTATAGTAGTAAAGGAAGCCTATTATATAGATAAGGATTGCGGGACATATGCAAACTTTTTAATACATACATATGCACATAAAGTTATGAACAGTACATAGGGCCCGAGCAAAACCGGGCTGAGCTGCTAGTATATATACATATATATATATATATATATATATATATATATATATATATATATATATATATATATATATATATATATATATATTTTCTTGAAAAAGGATTTCGGCCTCAACAGAAAGATGTTCAACAAAATGTTTAACCATAAAATTTACCAAAAACTATTAATATTAAACTATAAAAAGAAAGATACTAGAATTTAAGCAAAAAATATTTTATTTCAACTCAATCAGATGTGCCTTATGCACTAATAAAAATGCAATTGGCATTTTGTTGAACTTTTTAAGATTTTAAATATTTATAAATTTTCTCATTATAAAAAACGATTATTATATTGATTATAATTTTTTGACAGAAGAAATAAAATGAATATAAAACATTAGAAGAACAATGCAAAATTATCCAATTATATCAATAAATATTAGTAAATTGTGTAAATAAATCTTGAAAAAAATGATTATTTAGTAAATTGATTTTAATTTATTGTTCATTTAAAAAAATATTCAAATATTTAAAATCACTTAATTGTCAGCACATTTTTTCATTATCAAAAAAGATTATTGGATTATTTTTAATTTGCAAAATAAAAACCGGCAATGAAAAAATCGTAAATCAGCAAAAATTAATAAATTGTTTCATTATAAAAAAAATATTTATATACTACAGATATAATCTATGTTTAATTAATTTTAATCAAGTAAAACAAATGTTTTCTTATCAATAGCATTGAAATAAAACAATCGTTTTTATTATGATAAAATGTAATGAATTCGCTGATTCTGGATGTTTTAACTGTACTTCTATCTTTCCAAATTAAAATTAATCTAATAAATGTATTATTATGACAAACTTTATTGATAATTTAGTGACTTTAGATTTTTCTTATGATTTAAAAATTTGTCTTCTAATGTTTTTTATGCAATTCATTTTATTTCTTCTGTCAAAAAATTATAATCAATATAATAATCGTTTTTTATAATGAGAAAATTTATAAATATTTAAAATCTTAAAAAGTTCAACAAAATGCCAATTGCATTTTTATTAGTGCATAAGGCACATCTGATTGAGTTGAAATAAAATATTTTTTGCTTAAATTCTAGTATCTTTCTTTTTATAGTTTAATATTAATAGTTTTTGGTAAATTTTATGGTTAAACATTTTGTTGAACATCTTTCTGTTGAGGCCGAAATCCTTTTTCAAGAAAATACCTAACTTTTTAAAATTCTATTCATCAACAACATAAGCAACAATAAAAATAATAGAATTATATTTATTAATTAATAGAACATGCTAATGATCACAGGAAAAGTATTACATAAAAAAAAATTTACAGAAATTTTTTTAAAATTCTGAATTTAAGTGATTCATAAAAGTGCTATCGTTCGCCTGCAGGGATACAGTTATAGCCCCATACCACGCTGATTGGGAGGTTAGCACTCAAGTTTTTGCTATTTCGATTGGATATATGGTCTGATTTTTCTCAATTATTTGTTTCTTTTATATTTTTCCAAAGAAATGCCAATATTGATGGACGACATTTTGGAATGAAAATTAAAATTATATGAAATATTGGTGTCACTGATAATATTTCACTTGTTATTATTCTAAATAATGCAAGTAAAATGCCCAAATCGGCTTTCATAAAAGTGAAGAATATCTGGTTTTACAATGAAATTTCTGCAAAAAAAATTTATTGAAATATATAATTTCGGAATTAATTCATTGAGGATCGTAATTTTAAAATAAAAATCTATTTGTTTGAACACACACATATTCCATTGCAGTAGAAAACATTCTAGTGGCTTTTTCAAAATGCTCAGTATTTTGTTGACAATATTTGCGAATTGAAGAGTCAGTTTTGAGATAAATTTTGAATTGCTTGAGTGTAAATAAAATTGTTGTTTTTTTAACTCTAGTATCTTCCTTTTTAGAGTGTAATATTGATCAATAGTTTTCAGTAAAATAATTTTCCTGTTAAAATTTTATAGTACATTTATCTCTTGAAGCAGAAATCTTGTCTCCAGTTTAGTTATGATTCATAACAGTGCTATTGTTCGCCTGCAGAGTTACAGTTACAGCCCCATGCCATGCCTAGGTGATGGTTGAATTTTAAAAGCGAAAACCACCACTATTTATTTCTATTGAATGTATGACCTTGTTTTTATCAAATGTTTGCTTCCTTTATATTTTTTCAAAAAAAATGCCAACAATATTGGACATTTTGGAAGGAAAATTGACATTACTAGAAAAGTTAGTGTCACTGACAATATTCCACTTATTATTATTTCTAACAATGCAAGTATAATGCCCAAAATCGACTCTATTCAAAGTGTGCAGAATAGCTGTTTTTACTTTGAAATTTGTTCCAAAAATATTTTGTTTTTTTGTACTGAAATTCATAATTTCAGCATTAATTCGCCGAGGATTATAATTTTCAAACATAAATCTATTTATTTGAACACACAAATATTTCATTGCAGTAGGAAACGTTCTAGTGACATTTTCCAAGTGCTCAGTATTTTGCTGACATTTGATACAATGTTTGAGCACTGAAGCATCAGTTTTGAGCAAACTTTTAAATTGCTGTCGACCATCAGTAGGATGAAGTTGAATAACTAATCTCTGTGGTATTCCAGCAATCTGCAAGGTTTGGAACCCACAGCCAACTTTAAAGGTGCAATTACATTCACTATCTTGTAGTCTTTGGCAGTTTTGTTTGTGTATTCTAAGACATTTCATCACTTTACTTTCTTCAAAAGTGAATAATTGTTTGGCACTGTCAGGGCACTTGTTTATCAAAGATTCCCAAAATGCAATAGCACATTCTTGTTGGCCACTATTAAAAACGCCTCCGATTGATTCTCTAAGATCAGCAACACTGTGAGTGCCAGGGACAAGCAATCTTTTTAATTGCTGAATTGGCAAATCAATGTTTGGAATGCTATTAATGATGTTAGACAACAAAGGAAGGTGGTAAATTGTCTGAACAATACTGTTAGCAAAACAAGCATTTCTTTCATTGATCAATTTGAGGTCCAAATTATTTTGAGAAATTGAATTGTCTATTTTCAGCCATTTTCTATTTGGACTATTATGTTTTTGCTTCAAATCATGATCTATAACGATTGTTTTTTTTCGTTTATAAGTCTGTTTGTACAATGACAAACTTTGAGGCTTAACAGAACAAGGAGGAAGCGGTGGCAAATCAACCCTGTCTCTTTTGGCCCTCAATCTATTATATTCAGTCCATGCACTTTTGTTACACATGGTCAATTTATGAGGGTCAAGGTCGATCAAATAGACATTGCACAGCTTTCTAGCACGTGACAAAGCTACATAGGCCATTCCATCTGAAAAGACATCAGATCCCAAGTCAACAATGATACCATCGACTGAAATACCTTGGGTTTTGTGGACAGTTAAAGCATAGCTGAGTGACAAAGGTATTTGAGATCTAGTCACAAAGAGGCCACGAGAAAGTTCATAGTCAGCTTGCACAAATTCAACATTGACTGCATGATCCATATGATCAAATTTTACAGTCACAGCAACAACTTTGCCATCTTTCATTTGTATTTCAGTGACTGTACCCATTGTACCATTGCAAAGTCCTTTTTCGATATCAATATTCCGACGCAACATGCATCTAGCACCAATTCCAATTTTAAGCACAGTTTCAAGTCCAGCTGTGTCAGAAATCTTTTTAAGTTTAGAAGTTTTTGGTGTCTGTTTTGATTTTTTTTTTGTTACGGTTTTTTGTCTTAAGTTGGAATCAGTTGCTGAAATTTCAATGATATGAATATTATTTTTTTTCAACATTTTATAATTCACTTCCTCAGCAGATTCATTTGTGGGTACAATGCAAATAATATGCATTTTCTTTTGCAAATTTTGCAAAAGATCAGTAACTTGATCAATATTTGCTTTTTGTTTAGGATTGATTCGATGCCTTTTCAAGATCTCAATATCCTGATCAGTTGGTGTCCCAAGTCTAATTCTGTTAAGAATATTAACAAAGTTTTCATTGTCATCTTTTTGTCGCATATTTATGGTCAATTCATCATAATCGAAATATGACCACAAATTTATACCAGCAATTCCCAAATTTGATTTTCTAGCATCTTGAATAGATATTTTGGAAAATACAGGTTTTTCATTAACAGGTGGAAGCTGGAATAAATCACCAAATGCAACAATTGACATGTTTGCAAATGGATACACTTGTTTCCTAATATCACCAAAAACATCTTGCAAACGTTGGTGAATAAATGCTAATTGCAAGTGACTAACCATGCTTATTTCATCAATAATGAATAATCTCACATATCCAAGCATGGTTCTCAAACTTTTTATTTTATCCTTTGATAATGGTTCATATTTAGGTGTAGAACCATGCTGCACATTTAGTTGAAAGACTCTATGGCATGTAGATCCTTTCAAAATGTAAGCACTGACACCAGTAGGAGCACAAATAACTACACTGGGTCCATTGATGGCAGGATATGTGAGAGTAATTTTATCTGCCAGTGCATTGATCAGAAAAGATTTGCCCACACCCCCAAAACCACTAATAAATTTGAGAATTTGTGGACAATCGTCACAATTGCACCTGTGAATAGGGTTTTCCTCATTCCAATGAAGATTTTGTTGCTCAAGTTTGGAAATAATTTCATTATAAATTTCTTTTTGAATGAAATTCAATTTTTGCTCATTTTCTAAAACTTGAGCTTCAGTGACATGTCTGATTTGAGGCATATTTAAATCAGCTTCATTTTTATCTGCCTCTTTAGCCATATTAGGATCGCAATCAATTTGATCATCATCAGCGTTATTTTCATTTGCATAATTTTTAGATTTTTGCTCTATTTTTTTGCTTATTTCAATAGCATCTTTAATTTTTTTCTTAATACTTTCATAATTTGTCATTTCAGACAAATATGGAGCATTTTGATAAAATGATTGCTCATATGATTTACAGCCATCAAGTAAATCAATTTCTTCTTGGCGCCAAGGTTTGAACAGCATCAACAAATTGTGATAATATCGTTCTTTTGTTTCAGAAGTCAATCTCACATTTGGCGTCTTTATAGCTTTTTCTTTCACTTTTTTTAAAAAGCCATGATTATTTCGCAGCTTCAATGAAACTTTCTCATCATCATTTGTGGAAGCATTCATTGTTCTTTCATAGTTTCTCGCAACATAGTACAAACTTTTATTTTCCATAGAATCAGGTCTATTCGGGTACCATGTTTCAACCATATTGCCATAATACAAATCTGTAGAATCAGGCTGCATTTGATCCAATTCTTCTTGTGGCAAAAATCTGCGGGTTCTATATTCAGGTATATCAGCACCGACCCACATTACAGTTGCAGAAGCTCCAAACAAGTGATGTCCCAACAGCTTATCAGCAACTTCATAAGCTCCTGAATCTCTTTTGGACAATGTATAAAGACCAGCGCTTTTGCATTTACCATAAAATGATTTTGATTGGTCCAATGACCACACACCTTCAGTCTCAGATGTTTCATATTTAGTCTGATAGCTGGTGATGTAATGGTTCAGAATCATTGAATTGTCAGAAATGTACTGCAAGTCAATATTAGACTCCCACATCATCAAAATAGCTGGGTTGTAAGCATTAATGTACTGCTCTTGTGAGCTTCTATTCAAATTATACAATTTTTTAATTTTTTTGCCACATTTATGTGACCTAACACTTTCTTCAATTGTGTTAAATTTGAAATTTCCAGCAGATTTAGGAAATCCATAGCGACAAATTGTGTAAAATTTATTTCTGACAAATTTTTTACGGTAACATGATCCACCACAAGTGTGTCTTTGCACTTTATTCACCAAATAGGCTAATTTAGGTGATTTAAAATGGTTGGGAAGTTGACAAGTAATAATAGATTCAATGAAAGTTTGGACTATTTTGTGTGAATCTTTGTCAGTCTCATCAAAAATAGGAGCATCTTTGCAGTACACTTTCATGTGTACATGAGGAGTGCCTCTGTTTTGATACTCTAATCGCCAAAAATAATGGGCAACTTCAGTCAGAGGGCCGTTTTTGTCAAGTATGACAATCTTCAAAAATGATGTGAATCTATGATAAAAATGTTCACTGACTGCCACAATATCATCATTATTTATTTGTCCAAATTTTTTAGTTGTATTATTCAACTTTTCAAGAAATTCGTGCAAATCTTTGAGGATATATTCATTGCAAGACAGTGTCAAAAAGAAAGTGGGTACTCCATAACACTCATCAAAAGCTTGCAAATCCGTGTATTTTCGAGCCCAAAATTCCTTAGATCCTCGCATATTTGCCATCATCATCGACAAATTGCCTTCCAGTTGCTTATCATTATTTGTCAATCTTTTTTTCAGTTCAGCAACTGTTATTTTTGGCATTTTTGCTGTTTTCATTATAGCATAAATACCAGCATCAATGGCTCGTTTATCAGCTTTATCGGCAGAAAACATCAAATATTGAATATTTCTTCTGAATCTAGGATCACAATGGTTCAATCGATTTCTGATGTACATGTATGGTTTTACTTTGCCATATGGACGTTCATTTGAAAACATTCCAAATCTACCTCTTGTGAACAAATCAGGAAAACAAAACAATTCCAATAATGGGTCATTGTCAGTTAGTAATACTCCTTCAACTCTTTTTTGCCTGAAAATCGTCAAATCCTTTTCAGGTGGCAACATTGGTTGCATTTCAATGAGCGTGTGATGCTCATATGAAATCTGAGCCCCAGTCTGAGTCAGAAAATGATCCATTTTCAGACTATCATTTCGCCCAGTGCATGTGACAATTTCATCCAAGTTGGCATTTCGATCAATTTTAATGTCATTGTACAAGATATTGTTGTTTTTCAACCAATCCAAAGCTTTGAGAACTTTATCCATATTAACCAATGAGCGCCAAATAATATTTTTTTTGTTTGGCAATGTATCAACTATAATTTCAAGTAATTTATGATCATTGTTTGGCAATGTATTCATAGCATGGTTGATAGTTGTTTCCATTGGCATTGGCAAATGACTAGCTATTCCTCTGATAGCTGGGATCAACTGGCTTTGCAGTCCTTTAAACTTGTATGGCACCAATTTAATTATATTCATAAAGCATTTGGCTCTTTGAATAAGAAGACTTTCATACATATTCAAAATGGAGATTTCAGGTGGGATGTGATCAACTTGAAGACCATTAATCGATGCCAAATTTGGTACTTTTTTGTATGTTATCATATCCGATTGACATTTTTTGCATACAATACATGGTAATGTGTAATTTGCTTTAATAATGTTAAGTATTGTTTGAGATTTTATTTTATCCCAGTTGTCCCATTCATGCAATTCTGAATCTTTTTTGCGCATTTTGCAAATGTCACAATGATTTATTTTAAAATCATAAATTGCCTTTTGAAATTTTTTAAACAAATTGGCATATTTTGTTGTTACATAAACCTCAGTGTGAAATTCATTTTCATTTGAAAAGGATTCATTGTAAAGGTCAGAAATAGTAGCATCTCTGCTAACCTGGTAAATTAACTCAGTATATAATGACCAGTCACCTTCAAGTATTGCGATGTCATATTTGTTAAGCTATGTTCCAATCGACAATAATCGATATACTTTTCTGATCACTGTTCTCAGGTGTTGCGAGTGTGGTGACAAGAGTTTCAGCAGGGCCAGCTTGTCCGTGCAATCACTTTGGCCACAGCAATAAATTCTATCAGAATGCATACCTTTGCAACTTTGGAAACTATCCAATTTCTTCCTCATTTGAGCAATTGTCAAATTCGGACTCAAATCAGACAAATTGTTATGCAATCTTTTAGCATATTCCAATTTCTGAGCTGAGTCTGGACAGCCATCTTCGATTCTACACAGACGAGTCATTGATATTCTGTAGTCACTGTTATTAATTTGATTTTCATTGTTTTCATTTATGGGGACTTCAAATGTGTTTAATTCACTGCAATCACATTCTTGGCAATGCATAAATTTAAAATTGTGTCTTGACAACTGAGGCAATGGCACATATTCATATTTGCTTTTATCGCAAAGAAAGTGCTCATTGGTGAAGCAGTGGAACAAATTATTGCCCCAATAAGTCTGCAGACCGTCATTGTTGGCTTTTTCTACATAAGAGTGGATGCATCTGAAGTACTTCTTCAATTGGTTGATCATGAAGTTTCTCATGCCAACTCCTTCAATATATTTCTTGTTGACAGTGCTGAATGCACTTTTATTAGCCAATCTGCGTTCCTGTAGGTCTGTTATATTCTCTTTGACAATATTTTTGTATGACATAATCATTTTCCGCATTATAATCATTTTTTGCATTAATTCATTATAACATCTTCGTCGTTTTTTAATTTGTCTCATATTTCTAATCAGAATGTGTCGATGAAAATTAGCATCTTTGCTTGACATTTCGAATTTGCAAGTAAATTTAGATGCTGTTTTTCTATGTTTATTTTTATATTTGCTATAATATGCTTTTGCACAAATTTTTTCTCTATTTTTTTTTATAATATTGGGCCATTTTCGCATGCATTTTTTCTCTATTTTTATTGAAATATTTTTTATTTGACTCTTTTTGCTTTTTTTTATAAGTATCATTATTTAACGCCTTGAGTTTTTTTTTATAATTCTGAACTCTTTGTTTTATTTTATCTTTATTTTTTCTATAATATTCAGCTTTTCTAGCTTTTTCAGCAATTTTATCATATACTTTTTTATTGCCATCATTTGCATTGGTGTACTCCATTTCATTTTGCTTATCAATAGGTCCTGGGTTAATTTCGACTCCACCAATGATCAGAAGCATCAGAATAATAGATCTGTTTTTATGCATAATGTAGCATTTATTGTGATAACGAGGCTTACATTCGAAATGAATTATGCAATTTTTAATTGTGAAATATAATTTCTATTTCATAAAAGATATATTTTAATTAAATTTTATCTTGTTCACAGTGAAAATAGAAAAAATATAATCACATATTACATTTTTATAATTATGAACATAAATACAATTTTAATGACTTTGCAATGCAATATAGTTGGCAAAAATATGTCAATTATGTGCAAATTGAACAAGAAACGAGTCAGAAAATGTATAAAAATGGTCAAACAAGTGGTAGGAGTGACAAGCCTTATGCAGTGTCTTGACAAGCTTGAGTTGTCTTTTCCTGTTCTGAGTGCCCTCACTCTCAGAAAGTCTGTTCTTGGCGATATTCTTCCTCTCTTTCACTTGCTTTCTCCTTGCTCATATCTCTCTCTGTTTGTTCCTGAACAATCTATCACTCAGGCTTTCTTTTACTTTGACTCGATCCTTCCTTTTCCATTACAATCTTTTATATTCCCTCCTGCGTCACTCTCTTTCTCTCTAATTAACAGTCTGAGTCTCTAATTGTCACTTTGTAGTCTCAAGTCTCGGATGATCTGAATGAGCAATATAAAAAAAATAAAATAATTAAATAAAGGTCAACAATGAATAGTAGAGAGAACTGAGAAGTATTGAGAGTACTATTGAGAAGAAGAAGAATCGGTCAGGGAGGTGGAAAATAGGGGCAGTGAAAGGGGGGTGGGAACATGACGAAGTGAAAAAGTGGAGGAATAGTGACGTTGAGGTAGGGGAATGGGGAGAGTGATAAATAGATTGTAGAAAATGAGGGGGGGGCGAATGTATAGTAAGGGTGTGCAGTAGTAATATATACATACATGTGTGAAAGGAGAATAAAGATAAATAAAAGAAATGACCCCCAGAATAATATAATACCCTATAAATTTGTCATTTTAATCTAACTCAGCCTATCATCAAAGAAAATGACAAAGATGGCTTTATTTGCTAAATCGTTTTAAAAACTTGACTGTTTATTTCGTTTCTTAGAGTCTTCCAATTTATTTATCGTCTGCTAATGCGTTATTAATCGGTGATTTTTTGGTGGGCGTTGTTGAGCAAGAATAAAAATATGAGATTTAAACTGTTGGGGCATTTTTGACAACTTCTGTGCCCTTGGGGGCGAAATGGGAAGTTTAGAAAACATTTTTTTTTACTATGTAAATCTATATAATGATTATTGTCGTAATATTACTTCTTGTTAATTTTGTACTTAGGTAAAAATGTGCTTCTGCATTTATGTTACCGTTGTTACACGAGTATTTGTTACACCCTTATAGTAAAAATGTTGGTGATCATGCACTTATTGTACCTATTTACTATGCCTCCCCACGGGACAGAGTTAGACACCAGGGTCGTTTTTTAACGCGGAGAAAAGGTACAAAAATAAAAATTGTCTCAGTCGTGACAGATTTCTCCTCCACCGAAAGAGAACATGAAATGGAAGTGCAGCATCTGAAGAACAGATGCACTAATTGTAACACACTATTATTTTCTTAATAATGAGGTTAGGACATTACGTCGTCGCCGGCAAACTTGCGAAGAAACGATAAGAAATATCGAAAGACAAAAACTGGCTGTAACATATTCTTGCATTATTTACAAAAAGTTGTAAATAATGCAAGAAAATGTTACAGCCAGTTACAAAATTAAAAATGATAATAATATATTCATAATATATTCTTGACAGGCCACAAAATCACCGCAATACCACATTTACTCCGGGGAGGGGGGGTCCTACGTAAGTCCCAGGAATTTGTATAAACGAAGTTTAACCAATTACGCATAACTATAAAAGAAAGTAAGAATTTTATTGACACAGCATTTGTAAACAAACAACAAAAAAGTTGTAAATAATGCAAGAAAATGTTACAGCCAGTTAAAAAATTAAAAATGATAATAATATATTCATAATATTCTTGACAGGCCGCAAAATCACCGCAATGCCACATTTACTCCAGGGGGGGGGGGTCCTACGTAAGTCCCAGGAATTTGTATAAACAAAGTTTTACCAATAACGCATAAATATAAAAGAAAGTAAGAATTTTATTGACACAGCATTTGTAAACAAACAAAAAAAAAAAATAGTACGCTTACCTGTTTTAAATAATGCAAGAAAATGTTTCATGTAAGGCTGCACCGCAGACATAAATAAACAACTTTACGGATGTGTGTTTGTTACAATTTAACGTCTGCTCATTCGGTAATAGTCGGTAATTTTCGGTGGGCGGTGGTGAGCATGGATGGAAATGCGGGATTTAAACTAAATTAATTTAGCAATGGTATTAATGTAACGGATAATCAAAAATAGGGGAAAAATCAGTTATGTAATATTTTACACAAATACTGAACAGTAGCCCCCCCCTCTCTGTCTGTCTGTCTGTCTCTCTGTCTCTCTCCCTCTCTCTCTGTGTCGCTGTTATTATGGTAGTACGAATAGTGGTTTGTTTATGTTATAGTGGTATAAAAGAAAGTAAGAATTTTATTGACACAGCATTTGTAAACAAACAAAAAAAAAAAAAATAGTACGCTTACCTGTTTTAAATAATGCAAGAAAATGTTTCATGTAAGGAGCTCTGCACCGCAGACATAAATAAACAACTTTACGGATGTGTGTTTGTTACAATTTAACGTCTGCTCATTCGGTAATAGTCGGTAATTTTCGGTGGGCGGTGGTGAGCATGGATGGAAATGCGGGATTTAAACTAAATTAATTTAGCAATGGTATTAATGTAACGGATAATCAAAAATAGGGGAAAAATCAGTTATGTAATATTTTACACAAATACTGAACAGTAGCCCCCCCCTCTCTGTCTGTCTGTCTGTCTCTCTGTCTCTCTCCCTCTCTCTCTGTGTCGCTGTTATTATGGTAGTACGAATAGTGGTTTAGTGGAAAACTCTTATGAAACTAAAATCCGGCAATTTTTATTTTTTTAATAACGGTATTAGTATCAAAATATCTGAAAATGATATCTTAAACTAAACAGAAGAATGTCAAGGTAATTATTGTACTATTTCAGAAAATGTTCAATAAGTATGTCTCAAGTAAATTAATTTTTTATTTTTTCCACCGGTACCCTACGTTGGACTAATAAGTAACATTTTGTTTGTCTCGCAGTTACTTGCGAGACTAATATATATATATAATGGTAAAAGTCCACGTATGCTTCTAGAATAGTTTATGAGGGTTTTTTGAAGCATGAAAAACGATGTTACTTTGTGTACTTAATATTTTTATTGTTATTTTTGATATTTCAAACGGACCTCCGGCTCCGCTCTTGCTACTTTTTTGTGACCAAGAGCGGAGGCCCGCTTGAAATATAAAAAATAACAATAAAAATATTAAATACAAAAAGTAACATCGTTTTTCATGCTTCAAAAAACCCTCATAACCTTAATATATATATATATATATATATATATATGTATATATTCGTTTACCGTCCTCTTTCCTTTTGTTTATGTCTGTCTATTTGTTTGTTTGTTTGTCTTCTTGTCTCATATTCCTTACTATTCATGCATGTCCGCAGATTATACATTTATAGGTACTTAATGTCATTTCAATTTTTGTATTAATTGCTGGTTGCTTTGAGATAAGGTGCTAGTGCAAGAAGTCAAGAATGACTTTCTGATTGTGTTTGAATTTCCCGACCAGTGGTATTTATTACTTCCTACTCTGATGATTGCGTAAGCATGCAACAACAGTGTTTGTAGGAATAAAAATAGTTGTTAATATTTATTTCAATATATATAATATATTTTTCAATAAATATTATATATTCAAATAAATATTAACAATTATATATATGTATATATATATATATATACACACATATATATGTATATATATGTATATATATGTGTATATATATATATATATATATATATATATATATATATATATATATATATATGATTACTTCCTTTAATCACATATCACATAAATTAATATACGAAGATAAAATTTTATGTGTACATTTTTCAGTATTTACTTTAACAGTGCTCAATACATAGGTAGAGCTAGGTAGTAAGTTATAAAGATATATATGGCAATATAATATATTCGGAATATTCTGTATAGCTTCATTGCCATATATATTTTCATAACTTACTATATATATATATATATATATATATATATATATATATGCATAAATATATACACTTCAGAATAGTTTTTATTTAACAATCAGTTGTTATGGAAACGTGAGATTGTAAGGTTTACAAAATATTACTGGCTGTAATATTCTATAAGTTATCCCATCTAAACAAGAATTGCTCGATATGCAAGATAGAGCAAATAAATTAAATTGTAATTCAATGAATTTAAAAAAACTCTCATTGAAATGAATTTCATATCAAAGAACTTTTATTATTCTAAGCAAGACAAAGAATGCTTTAGAAAGTTAATCTCCTTAACCTATAGGGTTTCGATGTCTACCATCTCATCATAGGAGAGAAAATATTAGCAAATATTTATAAGGTATGCATCCTATTTGCTAAAGTGAGTGAGATATGGAAAGTCAAAGTTAAAATAATAAGTCTATCAGAAGTCCTGTAGAGGATTTGGAGAAAAAGGATATGAAAGTTTTTTTTAGATCCAGCTTGCTTTGTAAAATCCATGTTATGGGTTCTTTACAGCCGTTTGGTAATAAGGTCCAAGTTATATATTGGGTAATCCGCATAGCTGTGTAGATATCGGAATCGGGCAAGTGCTTGTATATATATATATATATATATATATATATATATATATATATATATATATATATATATAAAGTATAAGAGTATAGCTACATTCCAAGTTCCAAACATTTATTTTTACTAAGCTGTTTGGTAAAAATATATATTTGGTACTTGGTATATAGCTATACTGTTATTCTTTTATACATTCTCCGTTGTTATACTTAATAAACATTGAGTTTCTCAACAAAACGTATTAGTATACAAAAAGGGTAAACTATAATCGAAAAGGCATAGTTTTGCCAAAGCACACTGACACGCGCACACACGCGCACACACGCGCGTATGGTAGCTATCTACTCGTTTTCGATTGTGACCACTTTTTGCGTACCAATATGCTACTCGTGTAAGACCATTTTACTGAGTAGCGCGGATATAAATTTTATTGACTCGACGGACATTTACAGACTATATCACAGATGTGGCATTTTTTGTGATGATCCTATGCGATGCCGTAATTGAAGCCACTTCTTATACTCCGTTTGATCCTGGTACATATGCACGCGTTCGTGATTCAACAATCCGGCACGTGACTTAGTTATCACGTTACAACTTTAGCATGTTAGTTGTAGTTATCACCGTGGTGGGCCTCAAAAGATTTAGCGCGCATCGTACTACACACATAGTTGGCATCGACACAAAGATCACATACTCAAAGACTACGAACAACAGCAAAAGAATTATAATGACCAACGCTTGTGCGACACGACGACCACCCTTTGAATATCGGCAACTGTGAACCTCCTGACTAAAACAACGATCAGTAATCACTAGAGCTATGATAAGAGAATATACTTTTTATTATTTTGACTCTCGAGTATATATCAGTTAATATCTTATATGTTTTTGGATAAGGTGATGTGGTTCTCGATTGATTAATTGTGTCTAACGGTGTCGGATATATACTTGTTGTAGTTATCACCGTAAGTCTCCAACCGCAGGTAATGTACTAGAGTTTTCATTCTCCTAGATACCTGTCTTGAAGAATATATATATATATATATATATATATATATATATATATATATATATATATATATATATATATATATATATATATGCATGCTAGCATTTTATCCTGGCGTTGCCGGGGTGTTTGGAGGTGTATGTTTGTTAAGCAAAAAAAAAAAAAAAAAAAAGAGAAAAAAAGCGGTCAATTGTTTTTAAATTTGGCCCCTATTATGACCCCTTAACATTTATTATTTTTTGCTCAAATCAAGTTATTAAGTTAGATTCATGTCCAAGGAACCGATATCTAAAATTTCAAGTGTTTATATCCAAAATTGGCAGAGGAGTTCTCAAAAGCCAAACGTTGAACTTTGACGCCTTAACAGCCAAATTTCTGGCCGAAAACGGATTACAAAAATTTTCCCAAATCTCAGTACCCTGTATATCAAATTTCGAGTCTGTAGACTTAAAATTGACAGAGTTATTGTGTATAGTGAAATGTACACAGACACACAGACAATATATATATAAAACAAAAGAATGGCAAAAGTCTATATTTCAAATTTCATGATCTTGACCATCTTACAATTTATTCCTTTAATAACGTTAACATTATCAATTCTTGAAAGTAACTGTATCGTAGTGCAAAATCATTCATTTGATTTTGCATTACGAAACAATTACTGTCAAGAATTGTAAATGTTAACGTTTATAAAGGAATAAATTGTAAGATGGTCAACATCATGAAATTTGGAATATAGTCTTTTGTCATTTGTTTGTTATACGTTCTATAATTACATTCAGCTTCATAAATTAAGAATTGGTATATAAAAAAATTGAAATATAATGAAAAAACACATATTTCCACAGGATGAGAATATTGGAAAGAGTATTCCGACGAGATATAGAGATAAAAAAAAGTCACAGGTCCATCACCGTTTCGTTTTTATTCTAAGACTTTCTTCTGGATGAATGAATTGAAAGAGTTACATCATATATTTTCTTCTATATTTTCTACCTATTCTATCTATATTAATCAACCAGCCGCAGGAATTCCCCCTGGAAAAAGTATCGTAGGTTTACAACAACAGATGCCGCATACAAATTCAATACATCTAGGCTGATAGCCACTATCTTATGTAACTTTCGAACACCTTCCTCGACACATTCAGTTGTTATAATAAAATACTACATTGCATTTTAGGAGCAACACCATCACAATCGCAACATCCCTATTTTTCTCTCTAAATATTTAGTCCTGCCATCGCTACCAGTTATCACCGGGATGAGTTCTACACATTCAACATATTCTGTGATTACACTAACCGTAACTGGCCCATGCATACATAGGCATAACATCAGCTTTCCAATTTCCGATTCATAAATTATATACTCCCTCGTCAAAACCTGCCCATTATGATTGGTTGAGCTCTGAAAATTCCCATATTTCGAAATCCAATTCTTCACTTTATAAACGAACAGTTACCAAAATTAAAATACGGCGTCACTAAGAGACATATTATTTCGCCCAGCACCAAGTTCATTTAATATATAAGTTATTACAGTCGTGTGTGTGTGTGTGTGTGTGTGTGTGCATACAATACAAATCACTCTAATAGTGGCTTTGTAGCTATCGGACTGCTGCTCCCTATTATTCTACGAGGTCCACTGTGTGTGTAAAGGGATGACATCTCCCCACTCGTCTCTCTATCTCTCTCAGCATTTATTTCTCCTCGCTGATGATTCTTATTATAGTTTGTACATGCGCGTGTTTGTGTGCATGTGTTCAGTTGAGCATGCGTCTGACAATGCGATTTTTTCTTCTTCTTCTTCATCTTTTTCTTAACCTTCTATTTTTTAATCATCAATTCATTTGTTTTGTTTTCTTTTTTTCTTTCTTACGCAATTTTATTGTGTTGAGGTCTTTTAAATTATATTTTTATTTTTTTTAGTAAGTTACGTTTTTTAGACTCTGGACGTTAGTCTATTTTTAGATTATTCTTAATATCCTCGACTGTGGCCTATGTCCTGCGTAATCTGTAACGTATGTACACACACACAAACAAATGTAGATACTTATGAGAAGGGGAAGGAGTTTTCTAAGTAATCTGTACTCTCACCTAACATTTTAATAAACAAATCATGTCATAAAAACTGGATTTAATAAAAAGAATATATCAAGGTTCGTTTTATGCATAAGTCCCCATAACATATGTAAGTACAGAATAGTCAACAAAGCTTCCTTTCTAAATAATAACGTTATTATTTCATCACGATCCGTCGGTATACAATTAAATAAAGCCACAATAAAATTTCAGCGTTAAATGTTTTATATTTGTTTGAATAAAATTCACACAAAAACTAATTGACGGATCATTATTAATTTTGAAGCATAACTGATAGGAACAGGCGCTTTACCACTGGATTATATTTACCTGAATATATATATATATATATATATATATATATATATATATACATTCTAGATGGTAAATATATATATATATATATATATATATATATATATATATATATATATATATATATATATTTACCATCTAGAATTTACCATCTTTCTAACTGGATTTTACCATATTCTTTTTCTCCCTTTTTCCTGCTTCCTGTTGTACCATTTAAATTGAATCCCTATAAACTGTTAAATGATTTTTTATGCAAATATGATAAACTTCATTTGAATTGTTTCTTCTAATGCATTAAGTTGCAAAATTTATTGTATATTTTACGAGCCTCTTTCTTCTGATGAGAAGAATTGCATTCTTCGAAACTCCATGGAATAAGGGGTTTGCTTGTTTTATTTGTACTTCTTGTCGAATAATAAAAAAAAAATTGTACACCTTTCTTACAGGTTTAAAAGTTTTGTTTTTTTTAATTTGAAATGTTTTTTCCACAATTATTTTATTTTATAATAAGCACTAATTGTATAAGCACAG
>NC_136507.1:61637526-61705026 GCF_053919585.1 Euprymna scolopes
AAAAAATGACGAAAATAGTTCTAAATATAGACCGACGTATTACGCAAACAGTCCAACTTTGTTTTATTTTCTGTGATAAAATATAGGAAGAGTTTTAAGTATTATACTGTTATCATGTTGGACGGAAACACTTCCGGCGGGTATGGCGGACTTCCGGTAAATCTAGTTTCCGTGGTTAATAATTAAGTGGAGATTTAAAAAGGTTTGGGGATTATTTTAAGACTAAAGAAAGTATTTGTGTGCGCGCGCGCGCGCGCGTGTGTGTGTGTGTGTGTGTGTGTGTGAGAGAGAGAGAGAGAGAGAGAGAGAGAGAGAGAGAGTTGTTCTCTCTTTCTTGTAGGCTAGCATTAAAGATATTTTATGACGATCACTTCACTGGGACATATAGATGAAACGCGTTTTTAAAGAAGCCACAACAATTTTTTCATCTGAACTATACGGACATCCATTTTCTTTAATTAATAGTTACTTATGACTATAACATTCTTAAAAGATGTTCTAAAGCAGGTATTTAGCGAACCTTAGATTGTGTGTTCCTTCACTCAACTCCAGTTTGCAAATTATTATTCAATTTTAAACCCTTTCACGTAATTAAACTAACTTATCAATTATCTACCAGATCTGGGTACGAATATTATTTTCGTTATAGGGGTTGGGTGTGGTGATGTAGCTTGGATATTTTTCTTTTGGTCGGGTTGCTGCGAATTCACAGAAGAATTACAAAGAATAACAAAGAATATATGTGTAAAAAAAAATGGTTTCTTTTACCTCCGAATTCTCTACTCAGTGGAGGTCATATAACACACATATTATAAGTATCAATCCGTACATCTATAAAAGTGAGAATATATGTGCGTGTGAGGACACTTCTCAACCTATATACTCAACGAAGTTTTGATCTACAGACTTGAAATTTAATATATAGAGTATTCAGACAATGGGAAATTTTTAATCGGTTTTCATCCGGAAAAAAGGCTGCTAAGAGGGTAACCTTGAAAAATTGGTACTTCGGGATAATCGGATTTTTATCTGTTTGTCAACTGTTTCACCAATGCATATGCTTGAATTGTTCACGTGACAAATTCCCTGTGTTAAGAATAAGTAGGTTTAAAAGTACTTATTAAAAATAGTTTCAAGCTGGTTTAATGGTTATCGTACTTGTCTTTAAGTTTTGGTTTCGATCTCAGCTCGAGTACTTTTTTTTTACTTACAAGGAGTGAACTGTTTAGAAAACAAACATAATACTCGCATGCACGTGTCTCAGTTTCTTTCCGTTTTTTTTTTACTTCATTTTTCTGAAGGAATTTAATGTTACGTTTAATAACGGGCAACGCCGGGTGCATCTTCTAGTAATATAAAAAATGAAATGCACATAAAATTACATATTTATTACAGTTGATAAAATATGAAAACAAGTGAAGCATGCATGATCTCCCGTAAGGGCACATTGAACGAGGCATAAAAATGACTAAGTTCAGCATTCCCCCCTGCCATTTAGCCCCATAAGTCCCCAGGGGACATCAAATCCTAGTAAAAATGAACAAAAGGTGCAGTTTTAGGCCTTAGTATATGTAAATTTGAGTTTTGCACCATGCAAAAAAAAAAAAAAAAGAAATTACTAAGTTCATCATTTGCCCCTCCCCATTTAGCACCAAAAGTCCCCAAGACCTTAACATATTTAAATTTGAGTTCAGCACCATGCAAAACTGCTAAATAGACATGCAGAGAAAATTTTCGACAAATGTGGTAAAATAGTAAAAAAAATGGAGTATTTTTATTAGCTGACATTTGACCCAAACGTCGGCGCGGTATGGGGAGGGAAAATACATTCCGCACACTAATTTTTATCATTGCCCTTATCAGCCTTTTTACTATTATGGTCTCGAACTATTTCCCTCCTTTATCATCTCAATCTTTTTTTTTTTTTTTTTCATAACAACCCCAGATTTCAAACTCCATTTGTCCGCTTTATTTCCACTCGTCAGACACTCATTGCCATGACGGCGCACGACTCACATTTAACTCCGCGTTTCCCTTCCTTTTCTTCTTTTGACTAATCACTCTAAACTTTCCACCCAGACAAATGGAAGCGGTTTTTGGTTCTCTTCAAATTCTTTGAACCTTAACTTTCTGACGCGTTGTTTCTCGTTTTTCAACAACTGAGGCGAACACGGGCCGCTCAATTCACCTGCAAAATTTTAACCTCCATTTATACCGGCTTCTTTTAACATGGTTATTTATTTATTTTTTATTTTTTGTAACATTGAACTTTGAATTAACTGTCCACATGAACTGTTTTACATATTTACATTTTATGTTTTTAAAGTTTTGTGACTACAAATTATAAAACTTTAAGTTTCAACCTATGCAACAACCAGCAAATACATAGAAATGTAAAACTTTTAACATGACTTTCTGTTTATTTCGCTAACGATTTTTTTTTTATTCTTTGAATTCTGCGGATTAAGGAGCACTCAACTTTGGAGCATTCTGCCGAATAATAAAAACTTTTTGTATAATTCTACTTTACAAGTCTGTTCTTATTATATATATATATATATATATATATATATATATATATATATATATATATATATATATCGAGTCTCGCTAGATTCAGCTACTCTGATGAGTCGTAGACGACGAAACACGTCTCAGTGGATAATTATATTTAAAAAAATAATATATATGCCGCTCCCCATTTAAGGGGGTACCAAATTGGTCAATGGGAAAATTATCCCCAACTCGCATTTAGGTAAAAATGCAATTTCGTATAAATAATTGAATTCATTCAAAAAGTATCGATAAAAAAAACAAATAAAAATATCTACATAAAAAGGCGATATATTTAGTAGTCAGGCGAGGCAGCCGCGTGGTAGAGGTTTAGGCTTCTTATCATGGGGTCCTGATTTCGAGTCTCGCTAGATTCAACCACTTTGATGAGCTGTAGACGACGAAACACGTGTCAGTGGATAATTATACTTTTAAAAAATTTAAGGGGGTATCAAATTGGTCAAAGGAAAAATTATTCCCAACTCGCATTTAAGTAAAAATGCAATTTCGTATAAATAATCGAATTCATTAAAAAAGTATCGCTAACAAAAACAAATAAAAACATCTACACACACACACGCACACATATATATATATATATATATATATATATATATATATATATATATATACACACACACGTGTATGTAACAAAGATCTTGACAATTCATATTTCTGATAATGAACGAAACAATAAATTTCTGTTATGAAAATTGATCATTTTGCTGAATATATATATATATATATATATGTATATATATATATATATATATATATATATATATATATATATATATACGATTATCGCCAGATCACAGAGGTTAAGCAACGTTGAGCCTGGCCAGCACCAGATGGGTGACCACTTGGGAAGGTTAGGTGCTGTATGTACCGCGCCGAGTCGTAGAAATTTCTAGGTTGGTATCTGGAGGCACATTAAATCACTGGGAGATATGCACCCCCAGTCTTCGTTAAGGCATGCATCTAAGAGAAGGAAACTGATGTAAAAACCTGCGGTCTACTGCATGCTTAGTCCAGTGGCAGTTATCTGCACCGACGGAGGTTAGCAGTAATACTAAAAATTGTGGTTAGTTCTACACAAAGCCTTCACCACTATGAACAAATCATCTGTGTGGATTTCCGAGCAACCTAGTTGTGGCGGAAGCTCATACGTTGAAATCTACGGGAGAGTCCATTATATATATAGTCATCCACATACAGTACTGTTCCGCTGTATCACAGTTTATCAGTGCGGCTAGAGAGACAAATAACTCAAGCCAGGATCGAAACCTGAACGCACAAATGACAGTCAAGTCCTCTTACCATTACGCTATTCGGCTGCTGCTGTGCGGATAGTGAATTAACGATGTTTTGACATCGTCCAAATGCCGAAGCTCGATTTGGTTACACAAAGAGCATCCCTTTAATACACTAATGGAAGTTTTTATATATATATATATATATATATATATATATATATATATATATATATATATATATATATATATATATATATTTATTGTTGGTGCAAAAATAATGTTGTTTTTTGACGTTACGTGGAACGTCAAAAACGACATTATTATTGTTATTCCACCAACCTAATATAAAATTAATCACGGACACATGTTTCAGCGCAACTACGGGCTATTAGCGTGACCGACTACGATGGGATTCGAACCCACGATCACCAAGCCTGTCATTGGGTGCGTTAACCATTACACCAAGAAAAGCCTGTCTGATATTAGTAAATTATCGCTTATCAATCCATGTCGTAATATTTTTGTTGTTATTGTAATTAGCTTCCCTGAGGTCTGGAGGGAGAGCTGCCTCCCATTACATACACCAGAGTACTCTCCCTTACATATGCATTATCGCCCGACTTTTTAAGTATATTCACATATATCTGTTGTCTATTTTATTTATTTACTTATAGATAAAATAGTTATCCACTGACACGTGTTTCGCCGTCACTAACGTCCATCAACGTAACTGTGTACATACATATATGTGTTGCTTTTTTTTAGTTTTGTTTTTACATGGTAGTCACCACTTATCAAGGCCTGGAGGCCACTCGAGGATAAAGGTTATTGTGTGTACACTAATCAGTAATGTGTGTGTAGTGTAGTTTTTCCTATCTATTAAGCACTGTTAAAGTAAGTGCTGAATAATAATAATATGTATAATATACTTTCTGTAGAAGTTTTTTTTTTTAAACCCTGTGCACATTTAAATGACGACGTCACTAAAAGATGATGACATCACTAAAAGATGACGTCGTCCATTAAAGCAATGGGGGAACAATCGAGCCCATTTTTTTTTTTTTTTTTTTTTACATAGGCGTCACCACTTATCAAGACCGATCGGCCACTCAACGATAAGGGTTAAAGAGTGTAGAGTAGTCAAAAGGACAATATAGTAATCAATAGTAATGGAAGTTCGGTAAATTTGTTAACTTAAGTGGAACGGCTCATCAGAAACTTGTTCACGTTGGACTTGAAGACAACCATATTATAGACAGCTGGAAAGCAGGAAAACGGAATACAATTCCACAGGCGTGCAGTTCTAAGAAAGAAACTTTGATCATGGAATCTATGTTTAGGTTTAGGCACATATAAAGAGTGGGGAAAATTATTGATAATGTTTTCAGCTAGTCTAGTGTTTCTTGTGAAAGTTTGGCGAGAGGGGACGATAGATTGAAGCCCAGTCGAACACTTTCCATGAAAATAACGATAAAGCAGAGACAAACTCGCAACATCTCTTCTGTGAGATAGAGGTTGCAGCGAAGAGAAAAGGACATCTCCCACCAGGCCACAAAGTCTATTTTGAACCCTATCAAGGCAGGACAAGTCTTTTCTAGCAGCTCCTGCCTATATGTGGCAACAGTATTCCATCCTTGGACGTATCTGGCTCTTATATAGATAGAGAATTGCATCAGCAGTGAGATATCTACTGGATCGATAGAAGGATCCGACCATTTTTCAGCGGCCTTGGCAACAGATTTGATGTACGTGTTCCATTTAAGATCAGGAGTAAAGGTCAAGCCCAGAAGCCTGTCAAAACTTGAGGCCTCCCCAAGACGAGAGCCATTCATTTTAATTGATGCCAGATGGGGATCAGAACGTTTATGATGTAAAGATAGAAGCTTGGTTTTAGATGCATTAAAAGTAACCAGCCACTCCTTTCCCCATTGTATAACGTGATCAAGATCAGAGGAGAGAGAATCGGAGAGAACTTGGTCGTTTACTGTCTTAGATGTGCTACCATAGATGGTAGTGTCGTCAGCAAAAATGTCTAGGAATGATGTAAGGATGTGATTTGGAAGATCATTAATGTAGATCAGGAAAAGAGTTGGGCCCAGGATGGACCCCTGAGGGACTCCAGCATTTATACTGTGAGCTTCTGATTTTTTCCCATCAACTACTACTCTTATGAACCTATCAGAGAGAAATGATTTAATAATTGAGAAGACATTTCCAGCTATACCATAGCTGGAGATCTTGTGAAGTAAACCTTTATGCCATACCCTATCAAAGGCCTATATAAAACACGTAGTATTTCAACTGAGGATTTTATTTGTTGAACTAGATTATTGAATGCACTCAGTTGCTATCATTACACATCAAATTTGAGAGAGGGAGGGAGGGAGAGAGAGACAGAGAAAGAGAGGGGGAATTCGTTATTTAAAGGTTACTTGCCTCCTCTTTTTTGCTGTAAGGTCAATATTTTTCATTACTACTACTTTCAGATCACTGAACAACGTATTTCCCTCGCACCGGATATGACGTATAATCTATGCATGCGATATAGGATTTTTTACTTTGTTGTTAATTTCTCCAATTTCTTCTTCTTCTTCTTCTTCTTCTTCTTCTTCTTATTATTATTATTATTATTATTATTATTATTATTATTATTATTATTACTATTATTACTATTATTATTTCTTGACTTTCTTTCCGTAACCACTTGAGACAAAATGGCTTCCACTGATGTCATTACACATTGCCATATTTGGAAATACGAGATTATCTGCGAGATTATCTCTCATGGGACAATAATTGACCGTTTAGTTACTTTTTAGTTTTTTCTTTTTTAATTTTATTAAGACCGTGAAAACATTTTCTTTCTTTTACTATCAAATTTCTCTCTTCGAAAATATTTTTTAACATGGTTAACAAAAGCCTTTTTTTAACGAAACTAACTTTGCATACTAAGTTTACTTGAAATCCAATCATTAGTTTTTAATATGCAGACGGACAGACAAACATTTCATTTATCAGATATACTTTAATTTTCATTTTAAGATATTTTAGTTATTTATTGAGATTTCCTCCTGTAACAAAAGCTCGATATCGATTACACTGAAACTTCCCCACCTGACTACAACTTGGATATCTTCAAGTCCAACATAAACAAATTTCTGATAAACCGCCCCCTTAAGTAAGACACTTTATCAAATCTCTATTACTAACGATTACTACGATATTATCCCATTGACTACTGTACACGCAATAACCCCTATCGCCGAGTGGCTTCCGGGCCTTGATAAGTGGTGACTCCCATGTTTGAACATTATTTTAAGTTATATATATATATATATATATATATATATATATATATATATATATATATATATCACATTTAATTATCTAGAAATACATATTTAGCAATACATCAGAATCTGTTTAAATGGCTAGCTAGAGAGAATGACCGCTTTTTAATTTATTGCATATCACTCGGGACTTCCTCTGTTTCCTGAACACGTTGATTCAACTTTTACACTTAGATTTCTAGTTGAACTTTCCACTTTTGAATTAATCTATATCCCCGTGGAAAATACGTTTATACGCCGTTTTAACAGACTCACGTCCAATTCTTGCTACATTGAAACATTGCCACCCTCCTTCGTATGTCAAGTGTGTTGACATATTTTGAGACTACAGACAGACAAACATTTTATTTATTAGATATATTACTATTTATTTTTTTTAAAAACATTTGACTATTTTTTTCACAAAATTCTCAATATGATGAACACTTATATTTAAAAAAAAAAAGGCGTATATGCCATGGTACTAGTTGGATCTATTATTAATGGTTAAAAAATACATGCTCATCTGAACTTCAATCTATGGTCCACCCTCGACAGATTTTCACGAACAACACTCGTCTAGCCAGAACCACTATCAACAATTTCCCACACTCTTTATCTGTGCCTACATCCAAACGTAGATTCCATGAACAGGGCTTCTTTCTTAGAACTGTTCGCATGTGGAACTCTATTCAGTTTGGCTGCTTTCGAACTGACTACAATCTGATTGTCTTCAAGTCCAACGTGAACAAGTTCTTATTGAATCATCCCCCTAAGTAATCCAAGTTACAAAATTCCCACTAATGTTTACTACGCTAAAATCACAATGACTAATGTTATCCTCGAGTGGCCTCTGGGGCTTGATAAGTGGTGACCCCCATGTAAAAAAAAATAAATAAATAAGTTCTAACCTAACTTTGGGGCAATGAATTCCTGGGATCTAAAATACACAGAAGTTAAAGTATTCCTGTTATAATCCGACCGCTGTTGATTTTGCGGTGTGAGTTTAGTTCTGTGCAGTTCTAGGAGGTTCATGTTCTCAGGCCTAGCCCTCTTTCTTTGAGAAGAGGTTAGTTTATTACTAATCGCCTGAGATATGACCTAAAACTATATCCAGTGGTGAGGCCTCAGCTTGCGGGCTTTGGGGAGTGTGGAGCCACCCTTTAATTACCATTGCTCCCAGATCCACTCTGACCCGGAGTGGTAGTACCTGTTAGGGTCCCAACTATGGGTTAAATAGAAACCAACTTGAAAATAACAAATCTATTCTATTAAAAATTTTTCTTCAAAATCTTTGGATTCGGCATTAAATAACCCGAAAAGGGTTGATATGCCGTAAAATAAAAACAACCAACCAACAACATGAGGTACTCTCACCGGGGAATACCGACGGGGCTGCCCAGGCACTTATTGCAGGCCAGAATGCCCCTTCTTCTCAATCCCACTTTCCGAGCCTGATGTATAAGTTTTTGCAATGGGACAGAAATAAATATATATTTTTCAGGGTGGGAGGTAATGAATTCAGATACGATGTCATCCTTAATCATAACGATATACATATTTAATGTTTATGCCTATAAGACAAGTCGAGAGTCTCACTCTAACATTTATAAAACAGCTTTATTGGTTATTTCTGTTTAGTATGTCTGTATAGAGAAAAGGGTTAATCGTGGAAAGAGTTCATGTATAGAGACGCTGACAAAGGAGTAGACAGGGCTGTTGAAAGAGAAAGAGTTCATATATGTATTCGCATCATGTGTGTATTTGTAGTAGAAACGTGCGTCGATGTGTATGGACGGGCTGTAGGAACATGCCAACCGGATGCTAACGTCTCCAGCATAAGAGACAAAATGAAAAGTCGTCTTTTGCACATGGCTCCACGCATCGCTTCCGTTTAGAAAAAGAAAAATAAGATAACCACTAAAGAATTATCAACCAATGGCAGAGCTCCGCGCCGAAAATAAAGGCCTAAAATATCACAGTCGCTGGGAGCCGGTTTGCCACTATAAAATGAGGGGACCAGGAAGAAAAGAGAGGAGATTCGCCCTGCTGCGTCAGTGAACGCACAGACGGATTCTCCCACCCGACCTAAAGAGAAGAAGAAGAAGAAGAAGAAGAAGAAGAAATAAGGCACCAGTGGACTGAAGCCGACTACGCTCTCATGTTATGGGCCTAAACACTTTCAATTCCAAACATGCCTAATTCACACAAACCAAAAGAAAAGAAGGAGAAAAACACAGGAGGCGAAGACGCCGCGCTGCTAGTTGTTGATGAAAGTAGTCGCCGCTTTCAAGTTAAAAGCCTGGACACATATCACCGCAGTAGCGCGACCGGCCACCCACTTACCACCCCCGTCGTCCGAAAAGATAAGTACGCTTACGAACATTCATTCTTGGTTTAATTATACAAGCCTACAAAAGTTAATTCCTTATCAATGCATACACACCTACAAACATCCTACGAACACTTTACCTCTTCTAATTAAAACTGTCATTAATAAATAAAACCGGCTATCAACTTCAATATTCGTCTGTCCTTAATTGCATGGAGTCAGATTCTACATATTTCAAACGTTGTCAATTAAATGTATTCTTTGTTGTGACCTCTATGGCCTCATTTCCTTCACCCCTTCTCCATCTATAAACCAACCAAAAAAAAACCCCAGGGCCATAGGGCACAAAAGATTGGAGACAGAGCCGTGTTGAAGTTCGGTTGGATTCTGTCTTAGTCAAACCCCGGGGCCCGAAGGCTGGGGTGGGTTGTGTGCCGTCCCACGTGGAGATGTTGCAAGCTCGAGCACCTGGTAGAGAAAGAGAAAGTTTTCGGTTTAACTTTTTATAAAATCAGTCACGTGACTGAGGACTGGCTTCTGATTGGACAAGCCAGAAAGAAAGCATATTCAAAATATCGATCTGCAAGAATTCGCTTCTGCTGATATTCCTTGCAATCATTGGCCTTTTGGTCAAAATCAAAGTGTAGTATCTGTTCTTCAGATGTTGCACTTCCATTTCTTGTTCTCTTTCGGTGGAGGAGCAGTCCTTCACGACTGAGACAATTTTTTTATTTTTGTACCTTTTCTCCACGTTAAAAAACGACCCTGGTGTCTAACTCTATCCCGTGGGGAGGCATTGTAAATAGGTACAATATAAATGGATGCCTTTTGGCCAAGATCAAAGTGTAGTACCTGTTCCGGCAGATGCTGCAAGCTATGACTAGCTATGACTAGCTATGACTAGCAAAGACCAGATGTGGGGGCAACCCCACATGCCTGACCATTAACCAGCTCCCATTTCCCACCTCTCGGGAGCTGGTCCCCTTTTTCCCTTCCCCCTCCCTTCACTCCTCACATTAAAAATCGGCCTTGTGCCTAATTTGCTCGGTGGGGGAGCAAATAAATACCATCTGTTCTTCAGATGTTGCACTTCCATTTCTCGTTCTCTTTCAGTGAGGGAGAAATCATTCACGACTGAGGCAATTTTTATTTTTGTACCTTTTCTCCACGTTAAAAAACGACCCTGGTGTTTAACTCTGTCCCGTGGGGAGGCATTGTAAATAGGTACAATATAAATGGATGCATAAGCACTATCAATATCGTTGAAAATTATTTTAAGCATCCAAAAGAACTTATTTTGCTTTAACTACGTGTTTGCGTTAAAAATAATTTAATATTTAATACTCTAGCAAATATACAGCATAACCACGTTGACACACTGGTTCCCATTGGATCGTCGAAGTTAAGCAACGCGGAAACTGGTCAGTATTAAATGGGTGACCATTTGGGACTTTCAGGTGCTGTATATGCTCTCCGCTTATCTCGGCATTGTTTCCAGTCGTCCTGGACTTCTTGCCACTGGGCTCAAAAAGTACCGATTCAGGAGAGGTATGGTTGAGGAATGTGCAACCCTTGCCTCACAATTACACATGCAGCTGCCCCTACAGGGAGGGGGGTATTCTTTGTCTTTTGAGACTGAACGGAGGCATCGTATATCGAGACAAGAATGAGAAGGTCGATAAACTGATTCGTCCTCAACCACCGACAATATCTTCGAGCGAGGGAAAGTGGGTGTGGTTTTAATGTTAGATTTTAGATTTCTGGAGATGCGACAGGTGTTATTCATAATTTTAAGTAAATATTGATTATTTGAATAAATTTTAATGCGTGTTAAATTTTTGAACAACGCCTGCTCCATTTTTCTTTTTTCTGTTGAGGAAACATTTGTTTATCTGACTAAACAGATAAGCAGACGACATTTTTGTTTGATCATCGATTAATCATACACAATAGACTAGGCATGTGAAACAGGCATTCAACTGTTAAAAGTGCAGTTTTTATACCGAGAAACGACATGTCACCTGTTGTCGAATTCAGTTGAAGAAAACAAAACCATTTATCAAGGGTGGAACAGTAAAATTGTTGCCCTAGAGAAAACAACACTACAGCTTTATTTAACACTTTTATTGAAAGAATCAATTCATATCACTTGATTATGTAGTAGAGCTGACCTCTATTCAATGTAGACGCTTTCAACCTCAGCCACCGCCTCGATACGAGTCCAGAACTGGAAGCATGCCTTTTCCACAAGCGCCGGCGGGAGCTCGGCGAATACTCGGCGGATGGTGGCGATCAGGCTGGCTTCAGTGTTGTGAGAGGTCATGTTGATGATGTTCTCGACGCATGACCCAACGAAGTAGTCCAGCGGGTTCAGGTCGGGGGAGAAGAGGGTCCAGTGAGAGAAGGGTATAAAGTCGTAGCACTTCTTCTGAAGCCAAGCCTGGGTCTCTTTGGACTTGTGGGCCGGCACCGAGTCCTGGTGTCACACCCAGGGTTTACCAGCGGCCACTTGATTGCACCATGGGATCACCACACTTTTCAGCACACCCAGGTTCATTTTGGTGTTGACTTTCAAGCCGACTTCAGAAAATGTGAGGTTGCATGATATGGCCCGCTCCTGAAACCACATCAAAGACCATAACCGTAACTGGAAACTTCGTTGAGCTGTGCTTCAACCGTTGAACCGTCCGGATTTACATTTTAAGGGTGCTGGCAATGATACTGTTGTCATAAAATGGATCGGTAGAGAGCATGAGTTGTACAGCGGCGCATCTCCGATCTTGGTCGTTGAACATTGTGTCACTTTCAGACATGATAAAAGGCTCCTATCGCTCTTGGGATTTGTATAAAACTGTCCAACTAGTAGATGGTCTGCAACAACAAATAAAACCGGTTTTCTACTAAACGGAAATGGAATCATGTTGTTTTTTAGGGCACACTTTTATCGTTCCACCCAGTATATATGCGGTAGGTGCGGTCTGCGTTTACTTTTATTCACTCTTATTCACTCCAAACATGTCAAATTGAAACTGAGACATAAAGGGTCATTATGAATTAACGACTATACCTACAGGGACATTCTAAGTAGGGATTTGAACAGCAAAATGTTTGTTTAAATTACATTTTTATGTTAGTACAGTCGGAGATTAGAAGTTGCTGAACCAGCCCATATGTGGCGACAATACTCCACGCATGGGCGAATGGTGGCTTTGTAGAGATTATAAAATACTGTCAGGCGTGAGTATTTTTCCATCACAGTAAAGGGAATCCGCTTTCTTTGCAGTAGCCTTGGCAATATCTTCTATGTATTCGTTCCAATTTATGTTATCTATGAGTGCTGGACGGAATGTTAGGAGGAATTTGAACAATGAGTTATTAACTAAATAACTATTATCCATAAAATCGGTGGCTTGAAAGGTTGATTATAATTGTCAACGGAAAGAGGGAAGGAACTTTGTCTTAGTAGCATTAGATGTTATCAGGTATTTTTGTCCTTATTCCATTTCAGATTGGGGATCATTTTCTAAGGTTTCTCACATTGCCTTGGAAATATACACATTCGTTTTTCCCACATGTCAAGTATAGAGCATAATACCATTCAAGTTTTTCTAGCCTCCATTAATTACAATGTCTTAAAACTGCATTGTCATCAGGGGAAGAGGTTCTGGATTTGACACGCCTGCAATAAGCCATTTAAAATAAATAATCCAGTTCGGCATTTTATCACTAAAAGGGTTAATATGGCGTGAGATAGACACACCGAATGCATGATTTTCAAAAGTTCCCCTTCCTTCTCCCCAGCTATGGGTTAAACAGCAACTTATGCACACGTAATCGTATATATTGAATCGTTAACAATGTGTATTGTTTTTGCATTGAGAAAATCGAAAAGGGTTGATGTGCCGGAGAAGAGAGACAAGTCAACGATTCTAACAGCTATTGCATTTGGGCATTTTAAATATACCCTAAAAGAATTGATATGCCGTAACACCCACACACCCTCACGCACAAACGACAAACAAATCAACCGACGAGTCATTATTAGGGCTGTGACATCAACATATTGCTTTTACTCTCGAGTATATATCCGACACAGTTAGATACAATTAATAAACCGACAACCACATCACTCTATATAAAGACATAAGATATCAATGGATATATATCTGAGAGTCAAAAAAAGGAAAAGAATATGCTGTTATCATAGCCCTAGTCATTACAAAATAAATATTGTTTATTAACAGTAAAAAAAAAGAACAAAGTGTTGTATCTGTTCTGATACTATACTTTTTTTTCTGTACTCGACCAGTGAAGGCGAAATTTTTCTAGATTGAGAAAATTTTATTTTTTTATCCTAATCAAGAGTGACCGCATGAGAGAGTTAGATTTTACTCACACTAAAAAGCGATCTTCTGACTAACTCTGCCCTCGTTGGGAGCAATTAAATGAGTATACATTCGACCATTCAATGAAGCGTTCACAAAAGGCAGTGTAATTCTTTCATGTAACCCCCAAAGTGTTAATATATCGCAAAAAAGGTCCAGCCAAGCAGTAAATCGTCTACAATAACATGCGATTCGACATTAAACAGCTCCGAAATGGTCAGTATGCCTTAAACCAAACCAAACTAACCACGCCTCGTCAATCTGTTTGTTGTATTAGGCCACAGACGTTTATCTTTAGCCTGTTCTATATGCCACTTTAGACATGACGAACATAATATTCCGGTTGTTGGCGTAATCATTGAGACAGTCTTGTAAGTGGTGTCCTCGCTGCCAGTGTGCGCAGCAATCCACACCCTGTTTTGGGATTTGTGTCCCCTAAAACTCTCGAGACACAAAGATGATTATCAACTGGGTCGATTGGTAGAATGTCGCAATGTCACGTAGGCACGGCGCTCCTCATTGAGAAAGAAACGGGATCAGATTAAATCAACATGTCGACAAATATTAGATCATTATTTAACAACATTGCTGCTCTCCATAATAACTTCGTTCTTTATCCCCTACCTAACATCTCTCTCACCCCCCTCTCTCTCTCTCTCTCTCTCTCTCTCTCTATATATATATATATATATATATATATATATATATATATACTTAATTTACTCACATAAAATAATTATACGAAAGTATAGATTTATGCGTAAGCTTTAAGTATTTACTTCAAAAGTGCTCAATACGTAGGTAGAGCTAGTTAGTAAGTTATACATTTATAACTATATATATATATATATATATATATATATATATATATATATATATATATATATATATATATATATATTAGTGGCCTAACAAGGCCGCAGGGAAACAACCGAAGCAGCAAAACTGAAGCTGGCCTGCAGGACACTATATATACAAATGTAGGTAAATAGCGACATATTTTATTGGTTCGAAAATGTAGGTTCTTTTTACCAGTTGTCATGAATCTTAACCATAGAATATTATTATAATCTTCAAAGGGCCTGTAAATTTTAATGTAGTTTCGTCTCATAGGACCAAAGATATGAACATTTTAATATTCAATTTAGCTACCAGTATAGATATTATCCATAGCTACGAGGGGCGTGCAATAAGTAATGCCCCTGACTCACTTCCAGTTGTCTGATCTACTGAAATTTTGTATGTGCAATGACTTATATCTCTACGGGTTATGTGGCAAATTACAGCTCTGAACTAATTGTGGTCTCTGTTTTACAGGTGTTTGAACTGAGTCAGGTGTGAAATGGAGCCTGTTGAATGTCGAGTGTGGTTATAAAATCCTCCCCATCCTCCCTACTCTCCTGACCTTGCACTCTCTGACTTTCACCTTTTCCCAGCCATGAAGTTGTTTTTGAAAGGAAAGCGTTTCCTAGATGACGCAGCCTTAATTTCTGAAGTCACGTCGTAGTTGGAGGACCAACCTGGGGTGTTCTACAAAAACGGCCTTCAGAGCTGCATAAAACCATGGGAGAAATGCATAACTCTGGGTGGTTTCTATGTAGAGAAAGACTAATAACTGTGCAAAGTGTCGTTACTCTACTGCTATGGGAAGTGGGTCAGGGGCATTACTTATTGCACGCCCCTCGTATACCACCTTTTGGGTAATTTTATAAGTTCCAAATCTCAGCGATTATTGATCAGAATTTAACAAACAGAGGCTCGTTGGAAAGGTAATGATCTGAATTGTGTAGTGGGCTATGTGACATTTGCCCGTTGTCGTACATTAAGGGGATCATCCATCATTCACAGCCTATTTTTGGCACTTTTGTGTAGCCATAAAATGTTTTAATCATAATCATTTGTTTTTCTAGTTTTGCATATGAATTACAAAATATCTGATATTTTCCCCAAACCTTTGGTGGAGGGGAGACTAAAAGTTGCTGCTATGGTTTCAAATGATCTGAAATAATAGCAAGGGGAGACTTGATTCCAAATATTTCTCCTATGTTCCCTCTTTGGTTTCCATATATAAAGTAAATTTCACAGTATATAAGGATTACTTGATTTGGGAGATATTCATAATCCTAACCTATTTTTAAAAGAGGGAAGATATAACATATGAGAAATATTTGGAATCATATATATATATATATATATATATATATATATATATATATATATATATATATATATGTGTGTGTGTGTGTGTGTGTGTGTTATTTGTTTTTATTTTTGCGATACGTTTTGAATTAATTCATTATTTACGAATGTGCATTTTTACCTAAATGCGAGTTGGGAATAATTTTCCCTTTAACCAGTTTGATACCCCCATATGGGGAGTGGCATATATATTGTTTTTACAATATAATTATCCACTGAGACGTGTTTCGTCGTCTACGACTCATCAGAGTGGCAGATTCTAAATCGTTATTCTTTTATACGAAGTTTCTCCGTTATTTGAAAACCTATTGCGAATCACGATAAAAGAAAATGGTTATAAATGCACGCATACACACACAAACATACACACACAAACACACACACACACACGCATTTAAAACTATTTTCTTTTATTGTGATTCGTAATATGCTTTCAAATAATGGAAAAACTTTGTATAAAAGAATAACGATTTAGAATATGGGTTTCTTGTTAAAACAATCTGGTCTGAGGACGCAGCAGTAACAAATATATAGCGAATAATGTTTTTTTATGAATAAAAATTAATAAATATGCTACAAATACGCTCTGCTTGTCATTGAGAACATTTTGATACACACCAGTGTTTCACGTTAATTAATTTTTCAGATGAAGATTGGCTATTCGTATTATTTGGATTCATCAGAATCTTGTTCTCACCTTGAGTGATGTAAACCCCGATTTTCTCCAGTATCTTGTCCACAAGGACCTCTGGTGCAGTGATTATAGTACTTGGAAAATTCAATTGTAAAAATGATTTTCTCCTGAAGGTTGAAGGTTCAATTCTCAGTGTGGGCAACCGAAAAATACAATTGCGAATTACTTAGGACCTCTATTCAGTTATGGCTGACGGAACAAGAAAATGCCACTCCCGTGATATAAATAAAGGGTTTTGTTCGAAATTCCATCCCAATTCCCGAGTCCGACAAAACATTCCCAAGTTCGACAAAATACACCTGTGTGTGTGTATAAATAGAAAAAATATACTAGCGTTTCTATATTTTTACTTTTATAAAGTTAGGTATGTTTCTACTTATGCGTATGGAATTCACTCTTAAACTAGCTAAGCTGTCATTATGAACTTTGTACAAGAGTTGTAGTTAGGCGTAATGGGTTCAAATATGAGCTATATTTAGTTTGATCTAGTTTTATTCAAAGGGGTAAAAAGTGGAAGGCCTTTGCGAAAATTCAGATAATCCCGATTTTTGTGTAATGTTAATAGTTAGTATTAGACATTAATTAATACATATTTATCAAATTTCAGTTTCTATTGAGTATTTAAAAAAGTTTTTAGGATCATAATTTGGGTAAAACCTTTAGGAACAACTAATCCATTTACCTGTTCATATATATTTATAATATAAAGCTGAACGCCTCTGTGTGTGTGTGTGTGTGTGTGTGTGTGTGTGTGTGTGTGTGTGTGTGTGTCTGGTCACGAATAGAGTCCTATATGATTGACTATTATAGAAAGCTGATCACATATAATGATAGAAGATGTATCGAGACACAGGAATGGGTATGTTTGATCTGGCATAGTGATGATTCATTAAAATTGTGGGGTCTGCGTACGCGTCTGGTCCACAAAGTATGGAAATAAAAAAATTAAAATTAAAAAAAAAAAACGTTTACAAGTGTTTTTAATATAGATGTACATAATAATACTTTGATAAGTATGTTTTAACTTAAATAGGGATAGTATAATAAAATTGTGAGGTCTGCGTTCGCGCCTGGCCTCCATAGAATGGAAATAGGCACAAACTTTAATAAAGACTTTTCATATCTATCTGCGTAAGTATACTTTGATAATTATATTTCTTTTTGAAGAAATATGGTATAATAAAATTATGGGGTGTTCGTTCGCGCCTGACCGCCATAGAATGGAAATATGTCACAAAGTTTAACAAGGTTTTTTAATATAGATCCAAAGAATATTGTGAGAAGTGTTTCCGTGTGAACAGGTATGGTATAATAAATTATGGGGTTTATCTATTTTGTTTTTACTTTCATCATATTTTGCTTTGGTTTTGATACCCCCCCAAATTCGAAGCTATATATATATATATATATATATATATATATATATATATATATATATATATATATATATATATATATAATGTGAAAAGGAAGCGGAAGCCCGGAGGCTCGACGTATCGCCCGTATTATGCGGGCTTTTTCAAGAGGTGTAGTCACTGACAAAAGGGTCGATGTTTTTAGTTTTATATATATACTGGTATGCAATGGTATGCAAATAGAACTATTACACAAATATACACACACACAAAAAAAAGAACAAATATATATTTATTAACCAGTGTCTAGATTATTTTCGTGCAATATTATTTTAGATAAATGGAAAGAAATGTTAAAAAATCCTTTTCTCTGTTTGATAGTGTTAATAGAGTTAGAGATAAGAGCAGATTCCAACAGACGGCGTGTTGACCTACTATGTATATATTTTAGGAGGGTCACATTTTCGAAATCGAAATGATGGCCATTTTCCATTATGTGACCGATAAATATATATATTATGTGACCAATAAATATATATTTGTTCTTTTGTTTCTTTTGTGTTCATATAATCTTTTAGCAAGGTTTCACTGCGTCTCTCCTACGTATATCTTGCCACAATCTAGGCACGGTATGGTATAAATTCCGGCTTGTGTTAATGGTTTATTATTGTTAGTTTTAGATTTCCGAGTTAAATCGTTTATCGTTAGGGAGGTTTTCTGTACTATTTGAAAGCCGATTTTGTTAAGGTTTTTATAAATGTTATTATTTTTTCGTTAGTGGGAACAATTAGTCTTCTATTGTGTGTTAGGTTTTCTTGGGGGTGGTTTTGATCTCGGTTTTGATTGATTAAGACCTTTTTTTTAGCGTTAAGTAGGAAGTATTGGGGATATTGTTGAATTCTTGAATGTAGTTTCTATATATTCAAATTCATCGTTTAGATATTCTTTGCTACATATTCTCATAGCTCTTAGATAAAATCCAATTATAATGCCCTTTTTTACGTTGTCATTGTGTTCCGAGTAAAAATGTACATAATCATTTTTATTAGTTGTTTTACTTTTGTTAAATGTCGCATTTGTTTTTGATATTTCTGGTCTCGTCTCTTCTAGCTGCCACCCCCTAAAAAACTAGTGAGGTAACTCTCGGAAGATGTCGAGTCAGCCGTATATTAAGCTTAAATTGTATCCTATCCCACCTGCATGGAACAGTACATCTGAAATAGGTCAGACAGAAAATAATTAGGTTGGAGTTGTCTCCCTTGCATTGCGATCACCAATCGTATATTTATAACTCGCTCTTCTCTCTTGAGATGCACCTTAGGATTTTAATAGGAAACTTTACTCGTCGGTTGGAAGATTAGTCACATTTTCAATTCAAAATAGAATTTTTAATGCTAAACGCGCAAATTGAATGGGCGCATTTATTTAAGTTGCAACCAAGCATCTCTGTCGGCATGTCTGGCACGCTGAAGTTTGAAAGAAGTTTTCGTTGGTCTGTCAGGCTTAAATCTGTAATAGAATTTTTGTTAATCTATCACGCTGACATTTTTTAGACGAATTTTCGTTAGTCTGTCAAAATATCATATTTGTTAGTCTGTCACGCTTAAGTTTATAAATAGCATTTCTGTTGGTTTATTACGTTTAAATTTGTAAGAATCATTTATATTTGTCTGCAACGTATAAAATAATAGATTCTCCCTTAGGCTGTCACACGTATCTTGATAAATAGCATTTTCGTTGGTCTGTCACACTTTAGTTAATAAATAACATTTTCCGCGTTAAATACGCAGATTGAATGGACGCACCTTAAGAATTTTCGTTCTAACAATTCCTTCTCAAAGACTAAGCAGCCTAGTATTTTGTGGCAATTACGACAAGAATCCCGTTCTTCGATTTCCTTTCTTCACCGTTTTTGGCATAAAGATGTTGCGACTAAGTACACACACATCTCTTGACTGTTCGACAACGTTACACTTGTTTGCCCTGTCATTTGCGAGATATATATATATATATATATATATATATATATATATATATATATATATATATATATAAAGAGAGAGAGAGAGAGAGAGAGAAAGAGAGAGGGAGAGAAAGAAAACTCTGTCGTATTTAACCAGACTTGCTTTGATAACTCGTTGTCAATATATATATATATATATATATATATATATATATATAGAGAGAGAGAGAGAGAGAGAGAGGAGAGAGAGAGAGGAGAGAGAGAGAAAGAGAATAAGTTAAGAGAATAAAGCGTACAATTACATAGGAACTTTATTATATTATCAAGTCAATAAGGGTTACAGAAAGAGGAATAAGGGGAAAAACCTCTTTAGGCCATAGCATTTCGAAGCTAAATGCTTCTCGTCAAAAGAAAAGAAAAGCATGCATGGTATCAATTTAAAGATAAAATCAGAAAACCGACTTTGAAACCATTCAGATTAGAAATGGAGAAAATTTTGAGATGAAAATTGGGGAAAAAATGATATGGGTGACATGATGAGGATAAATAAGAGAACGGACAGAAAAAGGAAGAACGGCTTAAAAAATATAAAAACACTGTATACGGAATGGAAATAAGTAAAGATTTTTTTAAATTTATAAAATTATTAAAAAAAAAATAAAAATAAAAAAACTTTTAAAAACTTCAAAAATTCTTCAAAATTTCCAAAATTAGAAAAAACAAATTTACAATAAAGTTCTAATAAAAAATTTAAATTGAAAATATAAATAAAGCAGGACAAAATATGCACAAAAATTACGAGAAGAGTAAGAAAACGAAAAAAAGAAAGAAAATTATAATGTAAAATAGCTATAATTCTTCAATGATAATCCATAGTAAAATGAAACGGAAGTTAATATCCAGTACACTTGCATGAATAAAGAAATCCAGAAGAAAGATTTCAGTGTCCGTAAAGAGTCTGAATGAGTAATTTTAAACCGGGTTGTTGAATAGGGAAATTCTCACAGAAGAAACATGTATCAGAGGTCCTTGTGCGTAAAATGTATATTCATGCATATCAAAAAGGGGTTTAAATTATCTAACAGCGGTGCAGTATTAGTCCATAAAGGTTCACGCACAACGCAGATATTAGAGTGTCAAGTTCAATAATAAAAACAAAGTGCACCCTCTTCTATAATTTCAAAAAAAGTTCAAGAAAGCTATTCAATTTAAAATCATAGAAGAACTCACAGTATGAGTTAAGATAGTGTAAAATTCCAGAAATAACTATTGTCTGGTGTGAACCAGAAAGATGTGAATGAGCAACTAGCAGTCTAGAGGCGAAATAAATAAATAAATAAATAAATAAATACTGTATATATATATATATATATATATATAATACTATATATATAATACTATATATATATATATATATATATATATATATATATATATATATATATATATATATATTTAAATAAGGGAGTAGTCACCAACAATGTGTATTTTTTAACATTAGTTTATTATTCCGTGTCTTGGTTTTTCATTGAGAATTATGTTTGGATCATTGTAATAATGTTTTTAAGTCATTGAAATTGTTTTTACGCGCGTTTCAGACGTTCTGTGAAGCGTCCTCGTCAGAAATTATTTTCAAATGTGTTGGAGATGTAAAAATGGCAATTTTCGTAGTTCATTTGAAGTGTTTCCAAGGGGTGGAGTCTTGTAAGTGTTTATTATTCATTGGCATGTTCAATTTTTATTACTCTTTTATTGGGCTTGTCCAGGCCGCTGACCTGGCTTTAGTCACTCTCTCTTTCTGCTAGTATTTTTTTCTTTTTCTTTAGGGTGGGGTAGGGTGTGTGTGTGTGTGTGTGTGTGTGTGTGTGTGTGTGTGTGTGTGTGTGTGTGTGTGTGTGTGTGCGTGTGTGTGTGCGTGTGTGTGCGTGTGTGTGTTTGCTTTTATTGGTCTGAGAATGTGTATACTGGTTTATAGTATTATGAGGTTATTTGTTTCCTTAGGAAGGTGACTGTGATCCGAGGTCGTTACTAATGTGTATGTGTGAGGAGGGGGTGGACCAGCTCTTCTGAAATAAGGGTAGGGGTGCTTTCATTCTATTTTGATATTTATTTTTTGGATTCTTGGATTTTAGTATTGTGATTTTTCGTTTTAGTCTTTTCGGGTATTCCTTATATTATGTTTGTTTAGAAAGAGGGGTGTATTTAAAATATGTA
Organism: Euprymna scolopes; assembly: GCF_053919585.1. Lineage (NCBI taxonomy): Eukaryota > Metazoa > Mollusca > Cephalopoda > Sepiida > Sepiolidae > Euprymna > Euprymna scolopes. The sequence continues at coordinate 61,659,807 of NC_136507.1, forward strand.
TAGGGGATTTTTTAATGTTTCTATTTATTTGTCTTCCCATGTGGGTATGGCCAGACCCAGGATCGGTTCCTAGTGTGGGGAAGATTTTGTTCCCCAGAGGGGGGGGGGGGCAATTGGAGGGGGTATAGGTATGGGAGGGGGATGATAGAAGGGATGATAGTTGTTTAAGTCATGAGGGGGTTCTCCTCCACTGACTGAGGAGGGAGCGAGGTGTTGGAACAGATATTATACTATGGTTCTAGTTGTTTCCTAGTGTTGTTGGTTTCGAGGTTAAATAGGGTTGGTATTGTTCAGTGTGTTGTATTAGAGATAGGGGTATTATGTCTGTGTGTGGTTGTATGCGCGCATGTGTGTGTGTTTTAATGTGTCGGTTCTAATTTATGTGTGGGTGTGTATATGTGTATGGATGTGCATGCGAGTATACCTTGCATTTCATGTTTTTGTGTGATGATATTAGGCTCTGTTCAGTTCAGGAGTGAATCTGGTGATGAAGTTTTTTTCCTGTGTAAGTAAATGAAAATAATTGTCTGTTTGGAAGATTGGCATTATTTTGAAGCTGTTTCCACTGCATGTGTGTACGTGTTTTGAAATATACTATAAAAAATATTGCATTCGAAAAAAGCAGCAATGTGGTAAAATATCTTGCGTAGCGCGTAATGTCAATAGTGCCCCACAAGCTTGCTGATATTTTTAATAACACAAAACCTCGTTGTCAGAAACAACACATCACCGCCTATAAAAAACGTTAGAACAAACCAATGTGGTGTATGAGTTCAAATGCTCTCTAGGAGAACGTAACTTCGAAAATAAATATAAGAACAACAGATATATTGAGCATACAACGAAAACGTTGTCCCGGCGAATCACCATGCATTTAAACAATACTAGCGCGTATATATCAACATTTAATAAAAGAACGCAACTGTCACCCCTCTAATCCTAGAAAAATGCTTAACAACACAAAAATTATACAACGCTAAAATAATCTTTAAAAAATTAAAAATTCTTGAAGTGTCATACATTAGAATTCAGCACCCTACTATAAATGATATTGCATTCAAGAAAAGCAGCAATGTGTTAAAATCTCTTGCGTAGCGCGAAATGGACGAACTTTGCCAAACTTGCTGATTTTAATAATCGAATTTTTAATCGATTTCTCATCGACTTTATATATTTTAACTTGCCATCACTTAACGCGGTTTAATGTATGTTTTACTTTTTCACTTTTTAATTTCCATTTTTGCTCCTTTTCACTTTTACTTCCTCAACACCTGAAGATGATTCGTGGATGAATCGAAAGCGACTGGGGCAGTGACAATTATGGAACCTTTATTAATATTTTCGATTTTTATATAAAAAAAATTATACGGAAAATCGAAAAAAAGAAAAAAGAAAAAAGAAAAAAAGAATCAATAAGCAAAGTATCTCCATTGCATTTAATAATGTTTGCTTGAATGAAAAAAATGCTGCCTAAATATACCAATATATATATATATATATATATATATATATATATATATATATATATATATATTAGTCATCAACAGTCACCCGTTTCATCATTTATCGTCTCATCAGCGTGGCTAGATGCAGAGAGAGCGCATCAATCTCGAGATTTGTGACCCGAGCACTAGTTGCTACCAACAACCACTAGTAGCATCAGATCTGCCAACTTACGTATTCAACCTGCTACTTCATGTGGAAAAAGTTATATCATTTTTAGATTAACTTTATTCATTTTTTAACGTTTTACGTTACTAATAACTGGGAGAACCTAATTATATTTTTACAGAGGAGTATTGCGTTATGCTGAGTGAAAAGCACCATTTTTCTAAACCAAAATGATGGTTTCATATTCCATGTCTATATTGTTTTCAGTGTTGTTAAGCGATGCGTATTTTGTGAATTTAGTAATAAATTGTTTTACTAAGTACGTTTGCCGCTGACTCGTATTCGTTTTATTTGTGATTTCGTATAAGCGCCCTTTTGATTTGTGCACATTTGTCCGCTGACGCCTGACTTACCTGTTCGAGGGCTGACATTTGGTTTTGTATTTGGGATAGTGAGTGGAAAGTATTTCTGGGTGAATCATTCTACCTCCATGAAAACTCTAAACCTATGATTTTCAATGATACAAAATGGTAACTTATTCTCTGTTTACTTGTCACCCTACAACGACTGGATGTGAAACAAGGTCGAGCTTAATGTAAGATGTAGCCAGTAGTGAACACAGTAGGCTGTGCTCCCTAAGGCTCTGCAGTCCCCCCCCATATATATATATATATATATATATATATATATTTCTGAAAATGAGTAAATACTTGTGTGTCTATTTCTTTATTTATCTATTATTTATTGACATTGTATCTATGAAGAAAAATATACATAGCTCTGGAATCGCACTATTGAGCTATCTAAATGAAAACTTCATGTAAGTTATCTATATGTAATAACTGCCCCAAAATTAAATTACATATAAACATATACATATATATTAGTGTTAGGATGATTAATCGGAATCAGAAGCGGGGATCGGAAAAATCGGAACTTTTTGAGGTATCGGAATCGAGAAAATTTGTGCCTATTTTCCGATGCCAAAAACGATTATTTTGATTGTCTTTTTTATTTGATTTTTTTTAAAGCAAAATCTTCCACTGTTGGTTGTAATGATAAAATAATAAATATTTATTGATTTTAAATTACAAGTAAAACTATAATCTATAGATCGTTCCCTACAAGTGTATTTTTACTGGTGATGGGACGATTCCAATATTTTTCCTGATTCAGATACAATTAGCGATTCCGTATTAAATTCCCGATTCCGATGCAATTACGGATTCTAATTACGATTCTTTATAAATCTCTAAATATTTAACATATGAGTTGTTATTTTCCGTAAAAAAACACGTAAAATATGCAGATATTTTCGTAAACGTAAAATTACACTTGTGGAGGATGATCTATGGATTTTAGCTTTACTGGTAGTTTAAAATTAATAAAAATGTATTATTTTCTAATTATTACCAGCAATGGAAGAGTTTGTTTTAAACAAAATTAAATAAAAAATGACAATCAAAAGTATTCTTTTTGGCATCGGAAAATAGGCACCAATTTTTCAGATTCCGATACCGATTCAGATACCCCCAAATTTGTCGATTTTTACGATTCCCGATTCCGATTCCGATTAATCGTCCCAACACTAATTTTTACGATTGAGAAAATATCTGCGCATTTAACACGTGTTTTTGCGGCAATCGGCAAAAATAGTAACTTTTTATTTAAATATTTATAGATTTATAAAGAATCAAAATCGGTAATTGTACAGGAATGGGGACTTTAGTATGGAATCGGAAAAAGTATTGGAATTGTCTATATATATATATATATATATATATATACATATATATATATACATATATATATACATATATATATATATACATATATATATATATATATAAAAGGTTATATACTTTATATTTATTCCTTACTTGTTCACGCATAGCAATACAAAATGTATTTTAAAATGAATTTTTAAAAGGAAACAGAATTTTTGGTCATTTCCGAGTGTAATGAAAAAAGTACGTGTGCGGTGGCTTGTTGTAGCAAAGAAAAATGTAAGACCAACGAGAAGATTAAATTTTCCCAAAATGTCAATCTGTGGTCAGTGATAGAAGCATGTGTTTGGACAGGCATTTAGCTAAAAATTCTGTACGTTGTAAAACTCCCAAACAGAAATGTTAGCGCAATCGTAAGTATATAATCGGTGAAATTAATATAAATATTTTCATATAAAGAACACAGACTGAAAAATTTCGTAATTAGCGGGCTAGTCAGAATCAAATATTGATTTTCTCAAGTAAAATGCTATAGCGGATAATTAATCATTTTATAAAAAAAATCATTTGTATTTATTTCTAAATGTCAAATTGTTGCGAGGAGAACAGACATACATCGGAACTGCCAAGTACTATTGACCCATGTATTAATGTTGACAAATACAAAAAAAAAATGCAGTCATAACACATATGACATATAAAGTACAGGTAGTGGTTGTCGGGCTTGGGTAAAATGTTTGTTTCCGGATAATATCTATATTCTCTATTTTGTTGAAGGTTAAGCCTCATTTGTCTGATTCTACGTACATCTCGGTTCTTTCTAAACGTTTTTTGTCCAACAAAGGGCAATAACTTCCTCATGACATATGATCGGTGTAATACGTAGTTCTTTTCACCCCTGTAATACCTCTTTAAAATATTATTTGGATCTAAGTTATAAAAAAGGTGTATATGTATGTTATATGTTGATGTAAAATAAACTTAAATAAATCAATTACATCACTTCAAAAGATTAAAACAATTGAATTGAAATGTGATTATGATTGGGACAATAAAAATACCTCAAACAGAAAGCATATATATATATATATATATATATATATATATATATATATATATATATATATATATATATATATATGAAAAAAAAAACCCTAATTAGCAATACTTTCCCAACCCTCTCTTTGGTATTTTTTTAGATTAGGTCCACCTCCACAATTTTCTTTTAAATGACGACTTTTAAAAGTTTTCTACTATGCTGAATACGGAAATCGCATTGAAATTTTGCAGAAATAAGTAGTTATCGAGATATAAAAAGTTGTATTATGCATTGTACTCTTTGGCGGCCATCGTTTTTACGCGCGTGCGCGCGCCATAAGCAAATCTACGCGCGTAACAAAGATGGCCACCAAAGAATACAATGCATAATACAACTTTTTATATCTCGATAACTAATTATTTCTGCAAAATTGCAAGGCGATTTTCGTATTCAGCATGGCCGAAAACCTTTAAAAGTCGTCATTTAAAAGAAAATTGTGGAGGTGGACCTAATCTGAAAATTTACCCTTTCTTTAAAATACACCACTATTTTCCAGTTTGGTTGAAACCGATAACAAGCAGGTTGATTTCTGAATGAAACAACTATTAGAAAACCAAATAGGAGTGAAGTATTTTATTGAATGATTAAAATATATATATATATATATATATATATATATATATATATATATCGGTGCAAATGAATGTGGGAAATGCCAATCATTGAAGATCTCTGTTACCAAAGAATAAAAATAGGACAGGACCCATTCAACTAATAGTTTAATCAAACTAAAGTCCAACAGGACCGGAAACCACGTGCAGCATCAGATACTACACTTTGTTCTTAGCCAATGTGTACATGTTTATGCTTTAAATTAAAAAAAGTTTTTTTTTTTTTCATAAAACAAACTGGACTAACTAATGACATTGTGTTTCGATATAAAATGTACAACGACGAGTTCAATGCACTTGAACCACCGCCCCCGACGTACATACACCCGACAAACCTGTCTAGCAGCAAATTTCCACCCCTCCATTTCAAACAGTCCCTATATGCTGGAAAGCTTTCTACTTCTGTTAGACTTTGGAATAACCCCCCACGTTTCCCGCTCCCCTTAATGCAGAAGTTTAAACGTATTGTGAACAGCATTTCGTTCATTGCCTCACATCGTGTCCCAGTAGATATGGTCCTATAACCTCTTACGTCCAAGTGGAAAATATGCTTTGTTTGGGATGAAGAAGATGAAAAAAAAAATAGTCGATAAAGGATTGGCATAAACATGTAAAAAATCAAGGAATCGATGAATCATTTGTGAATTACGAAAACTAAAACATTTGAAACTTATATTCAAAAGATAAAACCTAATAGAAATCGATACAAAAAAAAAATGATGTATTTAAAAATATGTCTATTTATTTCAGGAATGCCATATTTTGTTCCCGCCATTCTTTTTTCTTTTTCCGTCCGGCTGTTTTTTTTTTCTTCTTCTTTTTCGAACGTTGCCAATGATGATTGTAAGCTTTTGTTGTGTTCCTGCCTTCCTTTCGACAAAGCACAAAGGTTCAGATTTTCAACATTCCGGCCATAACAACGGATATTTTTCTTTTTCCCTCTGCTGTTCGAATTCCTAATGCATTTCAATAACCGATTGCAGCACATCGACCATGCCCTGCGTATCTCGTTACAATATTCTCTCAACGTATCCCATTCTCTTGTGTTTTCATTGTATTCCTATATCTCCCCCCCCCCCAATCTGTCTCTTTCTCCTCTTTTTTTCATTCATGTCTGTCTCTCACCCTCACCCTCACCCTCACCTCTCTCTCTCTCTCTCTCTCTTTCCCTCTCTCTCTCTCGTACACCCATAATAGTCGACCAGTGATCAGTTGGATAAATATTTGTTACGTCTACCTACAAAATATATAATGAAGTACCCATATGAAAAACAAAGAAATTCTTATCTGTGACCTACATAAGTTATCAAAATCGAAAATCATGTAATATATTCGAGTAGTATAACATTCATATAAAAATCCGGTTGCTTCTCCACTATAGCACTCTGATGTAAAGACAAACACACTCTTACCTGTGGCATAGTGAAAATTTAGCACAACAGAAAATTATGTAAATAATTTTAAATATGTGTTGTACATTACCCGCCCTAGACAAGGAATTTTTTTTCAACATACGTGCTGTAAATTTCCTGTCCAATGAAGGTACAATTATTCCATACATATGTTGTGTAATACCCGTCCTAGGATAGGTAAAATATTCTTTTGCTCAAGATGGCAAATGATACATAAACATAAAAACATCCTCTACTCTAAGAATAACAGGTATGTTGAAAAATTTTTCTCATTGTCTTATACGGTCCCGAGCAACACCGGGTGACCTTGCTAGTAATATATATTTCTTTCTGGATAATATTCATTCGATTTCTTGGCCTTCAGACCAAGGTCCCTCGGTCAGTGGAGGAGAAATCCTTCATGGCTAAGACAATTTTAATTTTTGTTCCTATCCAGAGTGCCCTTTTTTTTGGTGGGGGGGAGCTGGATTTTCCTTGCATTAAAAACCGACCTCGTGTCTAACTCTGCTCTCGTGGGGAGGCAAGTAAATAGAAATAATCATTCGATTTTATCCGATCTTTCTCTTCCTCTCTCTTTCTCTCTTTCTCTCTTTCTTTCTTTTTTTTGCAATCACAGCAATCATTGAATATAACAAATGACAAATAGTTAATTAATAAAATGCCATGTTTTGAAACTAATATGCAAATTAACACATTTTATATGCAAGGAAATCACCATTTATCAAGGCCCTAAGGCTATTCGAGGATAAGGGTTAATGAATGTAAGGTGGTAGTGTAATTATCGTTAACGGTGTAAATTGGGTAGAATTTGATTTAATTAAGGGGACGATTTAATTAAGAGAACTTGTTTACATTGGACTTGAATACTATCATATTGTAGTCGGCCGTGAAGCAGGCCACTGGAACAGTATTCTACAGGCGGGTAATTCTAAGAAAGAAGCCTTGTTCATGGAAGCTGCGTTTAGATTTAAGCACAAAGAGTGAGGAAAATTGTGGATAATGGTTTAGCTAGTCGGTGTGTTTTTTTTTTGTGAAAGTCCAGAAAGGGGAGGATCATAGAATGGAGCACCCAGCTTAGTTATAAATGCATAAACATTGACTAGTTATCTTTTCCCGAGGGAATCAGGAAAATCTTTGTCATTGTCGGCTTTTGATATTGCTATAGATTATGACGTCGTCTGCATAAATGCAGGAAGAGAGTTTAGTCCAGAATAAAACCCTGAGGGACGCCAGCGTTGATACTATGACCTTCTGATTTCTACGCATCGATGACTACTCTTATAAGCCTTGCGATTGATACTACATATACATAAATGCTATACAAAAAAGATTATGCGTTTATATTGTAGTTGAAGTAATTTGGAATAAAGTGTTTTGGTTTTGTCGTTAGTGCGAAAACTGGGCCTAACTTTCGCCCGTATTCATTTAGATTAGTCATCACCGTTCTCAGTGAAGTTTTCTCATGAATTCAATGACGCCTTTCGGCTTCTGATGCACGTATATATATATATATATATATATATATATATATATATATATATATATATATATATATATATATATATATATATATATATATAGAGAGAGAGAGAGAGAGAGAGAGAGAGAGAAAGAGAGAGAGAGAGATCTATTACTTTTTTGACAATTTTATAAGTTCCAAATCTAAGCGACTATTGATCAGAATTTAACGAATGAAGACTCGTTGAAAAGCTAATGACCTTGATTGTGTAGTGGGATATGTGACATTTGCCCATAAGGTCGCACATTAAGGAGATCATCCATTATCCATCCACTTTTTGCACTTTTTTTACAGACATAAAATGTTTCGGTAAAGATGCTGTATATGTCCACCCTCAAAAAAATCCTTTAAAATTACCACTATTAAAGGTTTTCAAAAGTGCTGAAAACGAAAATAACATTTAAAATTCCATGAAACAAGTAGTTTCCAAGATATGAAGAAATTATAGTTTCAAAAAGTGAGGAATCATTTTTCTTTATTAATTTAATGTAAAATTTACACCCACATTGGGGGGGGGTTCTGTTCTTTTTTTATTAGGGTGGTAATTTTCTGAGTATTAAAGCAAAAATATGCGCGTTTGCGCGTACTACACCATTTATAACATAGAGAATTGCATTGCTTAATTTGTTCATTTTACGTTAAATTAATATAGAAAAGTGATCCCTCATTTTTTGAAACTATAATTTTTTCATATCTTGGAAACTACTGATTTCCTGGAATTTTAAACAATATTTTCATTTTCAGCACCCTCGAAAGCCTATAATTGTGGTAATTTTAAAGGAGTTTTTTTAGGGTAGAAAGATACTGCACCTTTACCAATGTTTCAAACCTAGTAATTTTTTTCCTAGTTTTGCATATGAATTACAAAATATCTGATATTTCCGCAAAACCTCTGGCTTTGATGGAGGGAAGACTAAAACTTACTACATTGGTTTCAAATGATCTGAAATAACAGAAGGGAAGACTTGATTCCAACTATTTCTCATATGTTATATCTCCCCTCTGTGGTTTTCATGCATAAAATACATTTCACAGTGTATAAAGATTATTTGATACTGGAGATATTCATAATTGAAATCAAGTCTCAAGTTTTTGTCTCCCCTTCGTCAAGGCCAAAGGTTTAGGGAATATATATATATATATATATATATATATATATATATATATATATATATATATAATAATAAGTTCAATTTACGATAAAAGAAACGGTACCATTTAAAATCGCCGCAAATCATTTTTACATTTGCATATTTCAAATATGTGTGTGTGTGTGTGTGTGTGTGTGTGTGTGTGTGTGTGTGTAATTATTTACTATAATAATCATTAAATACCTACTGACTAGTGTTTCATCCTTTCGAGAAATCATCAGTGCAGGGTGCTATGATTACCGCCGGTAACGAAGCCATCTCTGACTCCATTAGCAAGGAACAAATCCACACGGCCACCGTCAACCGCTAGAAATATCGTTGAAATTTAAACAGTTATTTTGAAATGTCTTAATCTCTGTCAGAGTGATCAAATGATTATAATATTATGATCTACGCATGCGACCTTAAGTGACCAAGTTTCATTTCAACTGTCTCACTCAACAATAAGAAACGAGCTGCTTAAAGGGACTGGCATAATTATTTACTATAATAATTGTTATATATATATATATATATATATATATATATATATATATATATATATATATATATATATATATATGTGTGTGTGTGTGTGTGTGTGATAGGTGAGATAATATAGAGGAGATAATAAGGGTGTCTTTTACTTCTTTTATGTCAGTATATGCTGCTATAACACTTTAGAGCTATAGATAAGTGGAGGTATGCAAAAATGCTTATCAGTGCAAACCATCTATGCATAACCAACATATGTGCAAGTATATTCTGAGAGGATGGTATCAAGCCATCATTAGACTATATATATATATATATATATATATATATATATATATATATATATATATATATATATATATATATATAAACGAGAATATGTACAATTATCGAACGTATAAAATAAAATAAATGTCTTTTAAGTATCCAAAATGTTCAAATAAAATAAAAGAAAGTAGCAGCGGGTATTTGAGAAGTGGTGGAAGGAGAGGTGTAAAAGAAGAGTCGTCGCAACAGCAGCAGCAGCAGCAGCACGAAAGAATAAAAGAAGAGAAAGATCAAAGTAACGTAAATGAAGAAGGAAAGAAAAAACTTGGAAGTGACGGGGCAAATGAAACAACAAGTAGTGGAGGGATTGAAGTAGTAGTAGTGTTAGTAGTAGTAGTAGTAGTAGTAGTAGTAGTAGTAGTAGTAGTGACGTAAGTGAAGAACGGAAAAAGGATGACGTGCAGGCGTTCTAGACAAATTCGACACATTTTTTAAAAAGAAAAGTAAAAAGTAGTCATATCTTGGCCAATAATTGACGTATCTCTTAGGCGATCCTTTGACGAATACTACTTATACGAAGGAGCCTCTTTGAGCCTTCACCAGGGAGGACCTAAAACTCTGGAGCTTCATCGTGTCCTTCAAAAGGCCTCTGAACACCAATTTTTATTTACTTGCCTTCCCACGAGGGCAAAGTTACACACAAAGTCGGGTTTTAATGTTGGTAAAATGTAGGGCACTCTGAATTGGAGCAAAAAATAAATATTGCTTCAGTCAAGAAGTTCTGTTACTGACGAGGACGGAAAAGATGTAGCATGGTATCAGAACAGATGTTATTAGTCTCCTCAATCGGCTGGTCCTTAGTGTCGCAAGCGGTAGCACAACTCATCGTTGCTTAACTTCAGTGACCTGATGAGAACCGGTGGGCCTGGTAAGTACCATTTGAGTAGTCAATTAGGAATAGCAGGCACTGTATGTACTCTCTATTTTTATCTTGGCGTTGTTTTTAGTCATCCTGAATTTCTACTTGCCACTGGAATAAAACAGCGTCGATTCAGGAGAGGTGTGGTTCAGGATTGCGTACCTCTTGCCGCAAAAAGTTTCACAGTATCATGCAGTTAAGTCACAGCATCATCCAGTGATGTTCGTGGTCTTCATCGTCAACTATGGGCGAACAGTTGATGACTTTTTCAACAGCGCCTCACACAGGCTAGTTTATTGAGTTGCAATTACGGGAGTTGGGGGGGGGGCTGTTGAAATCGTAATTCTCAGTCACATCTGAGTTTCCTGGGTAGAAGACGGATATGACACGGAGCTGGCCCTACTGATACACGTATACCCTTCCCAGTCCCATACGCCCCCTATTTTACAAGCAATCGTATATACTTCTTTCTTGATAATAATCATTCGATTTTACCCGCTCTTTTTTCTCTCTTTCTCTTTCTGTTTCTCTTTCTCTCTCTCTCTCTCCTTTTCTCTCTCTCTTTCAATTTGTCTCTTCACTTGCAATTTAGAAATAGACCGTAACTTTTTGAAAATAAAGTCACGCCTCATAAAACAAAGAACATCTGAACACAAATGCCAAATATTTCCCCAGGGAATATGATATCATGAAACAGAACTATTTTATTATTTTTACAGTCATTGAATATAACAAATGACAAAAAATTAATTCATAGAATGTCATTTTTCGAAACAAATATGCAAATTAACTTTGCGATTGACATTATGCAGGCCACTCTCTTCTAATATACTAATGCTTTTCATTCCAGCTCGTAAACCCATCAATAATATACAGAAACAGATACTCGCTGAACTTTACTGCTATTAAATACTACAAATAGTTCTGCAATAATATATATATATATATATATATATATATTCAAAAATATCAAATTTGTCTCGATATTCTGTAAATTATTAAATAAAGAAAATAAAGAATAGAAAATTAATAGAGTGTCAGCAGAGAATGTTCGGCAAAGAATGGCGAATGAAACGAGAAGTGGCGGAAAAAAGGGAATAGAGAGGTTCACTGAAGCAATTATGAGAAAGAAGCGTAAGAAGGTGACGTGCCTAAGTAAACGACGTAAATGAAGAAGAAAGTAAACACGACTAGCGGCAGCATATATTTTGCGGTAAAAAGAGAACGAGAAGAGAAAAGGCGGAAGAAAGGGAACAGGTGAAATAATAAGAGCAGCATCTTGGAAACAGAAAAGTAAGCGGATAGCATACGTAAGTAAATGACGTAAATAAAGAAGAAAATGGAAAGAGGGTAGCATCAGTGATGAGTTATTGAGGCAATAATGGATAGGATGATGGACTAAAGGAAGTAGTAGAACAAGCAGTATCAGAGAAAAGTGCACAACGATGTTACATATAAATGAATGACGTAAATGAAGAAGAAATGTTTAAGAAAGGGAGCAACAGTGTATGCTTCTCAATGCTGGGTTAATGAGACGATAAGTGGTGGGAGGAGATGAGTAGAGGGACTAGTAGAATAAGCAGTGTAAAATAAGCGTACGAGGATATTGTATATAAATAAATGGCGTAAATGAAAATGAAAAGGATTAAGAAAAGGAGAGAAGGAAAAAGATGGAGCAAAAAAATTGTAGTTTTCATCCCATTTTTCTATATTTTATGCTTTCCGCTCAAAATATAGACGTCCAAATGCAGTGTATGATGTTAGCCATTCTTTCAGATCTGTAATATATATATATACATATATATATATATATATATATATATATATATATATATATATATATATATATATATACTTCTTTTTCCCAATTTTTGTGTGTCGAATGTTTTTCATCTTAACCTAAAGAGCTCCATATTTTTTACGCACGGACGAACTTGCGCACACATGAACGCACGTGAGCAAACATACACGCTTATATTATCGATCAATCGATCTACCTGAAATTATTCATTGAATCTGTTCTGTCTGCGACCACAGAAGGAGAAATCCTCATAGGCTGCGGCATCTTTTTTACTTCCCTGCCAAGTATCATTTGCAAGAGATCCTGATTGTCCCCATATTTAGAAACTTGTGTTTACTTTTGCCCTTGTGGAAGGAGGGGAGTGCATATAATCTATCTATCTATCTATCTATCTATCTATCTATCTATCTATCTATCTATCTAAACTCGTTCATATGTAGAAACAAGAACCTAAGCCAGTCGCGAGACTGCATACTTCGTCGGATGAGCAAAATCTGATCTGGGCCTTATTTCTCCATATTTTATGAAGTATTCACGAAATTATACTATGAACACATTAATAACTAAAACAAAATCTGATCAGGTTGATATATATATATATATATATATATATATATATATATATATATATATATATATATACCATGATATTTTTATTGATATTAAAGAGCATCAGATCCATAAATCATATTCCGTCAAAATTTAGACCTTGACTGAACATTCCAAGCTCAATATCATATAAACTGTTGTACGTCATTGGCTACAATATGGGCCAAGTAGAGGGCTACTACGATGTACAGAACCGAATTATCGTCAAAAATGTCTTTTTTCATGATCTTCACCTTGACCCTTTGGTTCACTTACCCGAAAGTTAAAGCAGTTCTAAGTTAAACCATGACTGATATTATAACCAATTTTGGTAATGATTGGTCACGCGATGTGAACCCTAGGCTGTACACAAGCAAACAAAAGAAAACATTTTTTAGATTTGTTCACGTGATTGATTTTACACATTGGTCAATCTTAAAAAAAAAATAAGTGGTCACACTCAAATTGATGAATTTACGCGACTCTGGAAAATTCTAATCGTAATCGACCGAGAAAAATATTAATTCACACATAAGCGTGAGAGACCAACGAAAATGTTAATTCAAATTTAAGCATGACACACCAAAGAAAACGATGTTTTCAAAAACATTTTACATAAAGATTAATAATTTAGTTTATTTTGGATTATTCAGATAAGTGTCTCAATTGTGGGTGTTATCCTTACAAAGTTTCAGCCGGTGTAACCTTCAACCTTCTTTAGTGGTGTTTCTTGTCGAATTCAGGAATCTCTGCGTCGAACTCGGTAATCTGCATGGGATTTCGAACAGAATTCTTTATTTAATCCATGGGAATAGATTGTTCTCATTTCATCAGCCATGACAAAGTAGAAGTTTAATTAATTGTTAATTATATTTCTAATATCGTCTTTACTAAGGATTGAATCACCAATTTAAGCGACAGTTTTCTAGAGGCTCAAGTACTTTGAAATGATTTCTTTGTTTTATCCACAAGAGTAGTTTACCCCCGTTCTTTGAAGGACTCGTAGAACAACGGATAAAGGTGCTAAGTTAATCAATTCTAATTGAGAGTCTTCTGGAGCTTGAATCCTTAGTGCAGGCGATACTAAGAATATTATTGGGAATTATTTAAGAAAAATATTGTAAGAATAACATTTAAGATGAGAACAGTAGATCGATTGATTCGAATAATACAGAATAATTTGTTTTAAAAATTTGCATCTGATATGTTGGGGGGGCATGGGGTCTCCAAACAACGTCTCGGGGACCAAATACGGCCCGCCAAACTCTTTAATTTGGCCCGCGGAGCTCTTATGGAAAAGGTAAAAATATTCAGGAATTTTTTTTTTAATGGAAATGTGTGAAAATAGGGTCGATATTTTTTTTTTTTTTTTGTTCAGAAAATGATGAAAACATAATGATATTTTGGAGAACCAGTTTCACTAAAAAGCAAAGCTAATGAGAAAAGTAAATAAATAAAATAAACAAACAGCATAAAACACGCCCAGACCATTTTTTTTTATATCGGCTAACGTGGCTCTAAAAAGTCAGCAATATGCCCCACCCGTTTCGAAATCTTTGGAGACCCCTGTTTTAGGGGATTGATTTTAGTTTATCGATGCAGACGGTGTTTACATAAAGATCCAAAATTATAACTAAAAGCCGATAAGCGAATGATTTTCGTGGAAAAAGAAAAAGCCAATTTCGATTAAAAATATCTTTCCGCGGATGCAGAGAAATTATGGTGGATATCTTGACAACAGAATTGGTTTTAATTCTTTACTATTGAGATTTGAGCCACTCACATAAGAGCCAGTGCTGAATAATAATAATAATAATAATAATAATAATAATAATAATAATAATAATAATAATAATAATAATAAATGTTATTTCAAACTTAACCGTGACAGACGAACAGACTGACGCATCTAAAAGCAGCCGACAATCTGTAAAGTCTGTCATAAGCATGTGCTATAAGCATAAACATGTCGTTATTTCCCTATCAGTTGCT
The DNA here is from genome assembly GCF_053919585.1 of Euprymna scolopes. Lineage (NCBI taxonomy): Eukaryota > Metazoa > Mollusca > Cephalopoda > Sepiida > Sepiolidae > Euprymna > Euprymna scolopes. Next base: position 61,674,978 of record NC_136507.1, read on the forward strand.
TTTCTTTTTCGTCGTTAGGAGAAGTGAAAGTTGATATTTTAAGGAGAAAGATAAATAGAAATAATAAGTGAAAACGTGTCTGTCTCTAACTTATCTCTGGAGTCAAAAAATGACAAACAAGAATCTGATTTCAAAGACTTCCACTTCATTTGCTAGCCTTCCAAATTCTTTGAATCAGATATGATTTTTGCGTTCTGTACACATTTTTTTCCCCCTAGAAACTGAAGCGATTTGCCTAGGGAGAAAACACCGGCGGTTGCCATAAAAGCAAATAAAAGCCGCAGTTACTACGTAGATTATTTGGCTTATTCGGTGACTATTCTTGCAATGTTTCAGCCGATGTAACCTCTAAGATTTTCCAGGTGCGCTTAGATGAATTCGGGAGTCTGTATGTCAAACTTGAGAATTAGTATGGAATTTCGGACGGAACCCTTTATTCAATCCACGGGGATTCCCGAGTTCGACAAGACGCAGAAGAAGAAAGTACGAAGTTGCGTCGACCGAAACGCTGTGAGAATAAGATCAAAGAGCAAATCCAATAATTAGACGTCCATCAATAAATAGTAGATTAAATAACCAATACCTATTAAAATAAGATGAAATATTTTCTACAAAATGCGAATCCAACTCATCCGTTTGTTTTGAACTGTATTTGGAGATTTATTTTAGTTATGCAAAAGTCAGTTTGTTTCGGTTCAAATTCTGTAGAAGCACTGAAAATGTACAGAGTGACACGATAAAATTGTTGCCCTAGAAAAAACGACGATTCCATTTGCTTTAATGAAAACGAGTTTTCTCTCTCTCTTTTTTTTTTTTTTTTTTTTTTTGTTGCAGACCATCTACTAGCTGGCCAGTTTTATACAAATCCCAAAAGCGACAGGAGCCTCCTATCATGTCTGAAAGTTACCCAATGTTAAACGAGCGAGATCGGAGATGCGCCGATGTACAACGCATGCTCTCTACCGATCCAAGTTATGACAACAGGACCATTGCCAGCGCCCTCAAAATGCATCGCTGGATTGCCACGAATAACAAGGACGTGTCCAGGGTGATGAAAACAAAGTTTCCAGCCACGGTTATGGTCTTTGGTGTGGTTTCAAGTGAGGGCGACATCATGCCACCTCACATCTTTGAAGTCTGCTTGAAAGTCAACACCAAAGTGTATCTAGATGTGCTGAAGAGTGTGTTGATCCCCTAGTTCAACCAGGTGGCGGCTGGCAGACCTTGGGTGTGGCAGCAGGACTCAGTGCCGGCCCACAAGTCCAAAGAGACCCAGGCTTGGCTTCAGAAGGAGTGCTAAAACTTTGTAACCTTCCCTCACTGCCCCCCCTCTACTCCCTCTATCTGAACCACAGTCATCTCTCGGTGGTGGCGTCTGAACCCGTTTGACTACTTCGTTGGGTCATACGTCGAGAACATCACCAAAATAAGATCCCACAACACCAAAGCCGACCTGATTGCAGCCATTCGTCAAGTATTTGCCAGAATCCCGCCGGCGCTTTGGGAAAAGGCATGCTCCTAGTTCCGGACCCGTATCGAGGCGATGATTGAAGCTGACGGCGGTTACATTGAATAGATGTCAGCTCTACTACGTAATCAAGCTACCTGAATTGATTTTTTTTAATAAACGTGTTAAAATAAATGGTTGCTTTCTTTAGGGCGACAATTCTATCGTTCCACCCTGTATTACGAGTATTCGGACTACTGATTAGATGTTTCGTTAATGTATCCCCATGAAAAGCTATGTTTGTGCATTTGTCATTAGTCGTTCGAACAGTCTGACTGTTTGTCGGTCTGTCACGCTTATGGTCAGAAGAACGTCTTAATGACCGAACGATGTTTCTGTGAACTTTACTAAACAGCTCTGCCCGTACGCCTGGCAACCGATCATCGATCTGTCACGATTCAGTTTGAAATAGCACTAATGACTATGAGATAATAATAATAATAATAATAATAATAATAATAATAATAATACTAATTAAAGATATCAAAATTACTAGTAGTAGTAGTAGTAGCTTTAGACTTTTTGTCAATAACATTCAAGATGAGAACAGTAGATCGATTAATTCGAATAATACAAAATAAGACGTTTGTTTTAACATTTTATCATCTGATATGTTTTAAGGTAGGGGTCTCCAAACGATGGCCCGTGGATCAAATACGGCTCGCCAAACTCTTTAATTTGGTTCGCGAAGCTCTTATGGAAAACGTAAAAATATTCAGGAAATTTTTTTCAAAATAGAATGGCAACAGTTACATCCTGTTGATTAGAACAAGTGAATTTATGGGTAAATATGGTTGAAATTGTGCTCATTTTTTGCATTAAATACTAATTCTTATTAATTTTAATTTCTGACTGTGCATCGAATGAATAACATAATACTTGGTTCACTGCACCTTATCATCCAAAGGTCCATAAAAAATTTCAGCAAGATCGGCCAAGTAATTTCCGAAAAAAAAATGGAACGGACAGATTAGCAACCATACAGACTACGAGAAATATTACATATATTATTATTTACTCACTAGGAGTATTCACACAAGCCATCGTCAAAGATTGTTCTTTGAGAACAACTAGTGGTGTTCCCTGGAGTCTGAATGACAACAAGTCTCCCCAGATTTCCAGTACTCTACAACTATTTCGACAACCTATCCAAATTAATTTGCGTTATCGCAACAGCCGCTTAGCATTGGTTTCTCGTTGGCAGCAACCATTAGTCTTCACTGGAATTTGGGTGGCAATAAGCATCCCCAGGATACCAGAAATTGCTTCAGACAAGGCATGAAGTCACTTGATGTAAAGAGCTATCAAGAACGGAGTATGTTTATTGCGAAGAAAGGAGATATTTATTAACCTTAGTCTTGAAAAGACCAAGGTTATAGGTGGGAGGAAAACAGTCAGCAGGAAAAGAGCACCATGGGCCAGCAGTTCCTGGAAAGAAGCTACTGAATTAGAAATCTGAATTACAACGAGGTATCAAAACAGCGAAGACCACTAGACCAACGGGTCAAACGAGCTGAAACAAAAGAAGCAGGTAGATATCAGACAATTATGAAAGAACACATGCCATAATGGTATTCATAAAAAAGACGAAACTAGCGCCTCTATCTATTTTTATCGATATATCTATTATAGTTATACATGACTTAATCAACGTTTGTTTTCTTAAGGCGTTTATCTCAGATGCATCAGTCACACAACAAATGTTCGTTCTGGGATTGATCTACTGTTTTGTTTTAATTGGCTGTAATTTATAATTAACTGAACATTTCTCTTTCAGCTATTTCTACCTATTTTAATCGCCTCCTCTTATTCAATGTTCATTCACCTACTCTCTAATATCTTTATGCCTCTGTTAGCATCTTTTTTTTTACCACGTCCCATCTGAACATCCTGCCCATAACGATATATTCTGTCACGTAGCCTTGATTTCTAATGGAAGATTTCATTTTCTTGCTTAAACAAAGTTTACGTAGAATTTTCCATCTGTAACCTCATTTTTTACATACCCCAGACCAATATCGCTAAATATTTAGCAAATATCTTTCAGATAATATTATTTAGCAAATTAATTCCTATACTGATGATACCACTCTCCATTCTGATGTTGCTTCTCGCTCATCTCCGGGTGAGTTGAAATATGCAGCTTATCTAGAAGTTGACTTGGGTTCAGTTGTCGATTGGAGTACGAAATTAATTGTTTTGTTTAATTTTGTTTAGACTCAACGCGTGTCTTTCAATTGTAGGCGTGTTCCGGTTTCTTCCTGAGATTCTCATGGATATCTTTGCTCTTGAGGAGACTTTGAGTCTGAAACTCCTTGGTCTTTCTTTCTCATCTAATTCTCTAATATATCAATCTCATTTCTTAAGGTTGATATATTAGATCCGCTGCTCTTTCTGTTTCTCGTTAAAACGGTATCGTTATAAACACTTGCGCACACCTGAGGCTATTCTCTGCCTCTACAAATCTATTATCAAACAACGTATGGAATACTGTTGTCATATTTAGCCTGTTGAATCTTTGTCTCATTTGAGGGATTTTGATAAGGTGCAGAAACATATCGCTATTTGATTCACTCCCGCTCTTTCTTCTTCCCCGCGACCTCTTTCTCTCTCATAGACGTGATGTTGCTGGTCTCAGTCTAACATGGCACGTGTTCTTCAGAATTATCTGATCGATTCCCTGCTTCTTTAGTTTCAGCTCGTTTGGCTCGCTTGTCTAGTGGTCTTCATCAAATGTCTGCTCTGATACCTCGATGTAATACAGATTCCTATTTCAGTAGCTTCTTTCCAACAACTGCAAACATATATATTATATTAATTGGAATTCATTATTGAGATGAGGATTATTTATATCAATTTATTTATTGCGGACTAATAGTCTCATCTTTATTAGCTGTTGTTTCACGACGTTTCGGCCAACTATTCCTCTGGCCTTCGCCAGGTGGTAACCGCGACGGATAGGAACTTAGAATCTCCTAACTGCATTCTCAGCCATCACTGTCATCTGTAGTTGTTGTCATCTCACCACATTTTGGCCAAGTAAGTCTCTGGCCGGCTTTTGGTTAGGATTGAAACCGCTATCTTCAGACAATTCTCATCTGGAACCGTAGAGATTCAACGTCTCTATCAACTGCGCCACGGGCCCCGTAAACCTGTGGAACTCCCTTCCTGCTGACTGTTTTCCTTCTACCTATGAGCATGATCTTTTCAAATCTAATGCCAATAGGCACCTCTTGTCTTTTGCGATGATCATCTTTCGTCCTTGTTTGCTTCTTAGGTCAAGTGGTTTCATGCCTTGTCTCGAGCGATGTTCATAAAAAATGTAATTGAGCTTAATTTTCTCGTCTGAATCGGATTACAATTACTGTATTATTTTATGTATTTTATTTCTGGTTTTATTATACAAGTACCAGTTTGTTGGCCTTGAAAGTTTTGTCGACAACATGACAAGTATCAACCCTCTTTGTACACCCACGCATTTATTTAATAGGTGGACGATCAACTCAGCTCTAGGCGGTCGGTTATAACTACTTTGGAGAGTTCTAGTCTAAACGCTGTATTTTAATAGTCAGTAAATTACGAACATAATATTCAGTTCAACCATCAAGCGACTAATTAAATTAAGTGCTGTACTCATATTTCATGGGAATGTAAATACATTTGCCTCTTTGTTCACGGTGAAAAATTGGTGCACAGTTATAGGCTGGCAAATATCCTTCTGTTCATACAGAATTAATTTAAGTGGAGTGCGGATTGGTCGTTTCAGCCATTTGAAGACGTATGACAAATAGATGACTCTATGGAAAAGAAGAAAGTTAAACGTGCTTCGAATAATGTGGGTTTTTTTCCGTGTAATTAGCATAGCCTATCGTCTCATCGTAAGTGGCACACAATTAACTGGATTATACAGGTATGCCTCGAACGTTACAAGATGCGTGAGAGCCACTATTTTGGTAGCAGTTATGCCAACTGCCATAAAAGGCGACCAGTCGTCCGCACATAGGCATAGCAATATGACACAATCGGGATGACGCCGCTTCTCGTTGGATAATCAAAGTTAAGCGATATCGAGTCTGGTCAGGTTCGGAGGACTGACCGTTTGGGAATATCATGCACTGTATGTAGGAAGGCAGTAATACTTCATTGCAAAAAACAAACAAAATAAAACAAAAACAAAAAAAAACTAATGCAATAAATATGAGTACATTTGAGTTCCTCCTTACAAGAATATGACTGGCTGGTTAAGTTGTAAGTACTGGCTGGTAAATCCACCTTGAGAGCAGACGTCGAAAAGTGCGCCGCAAGCGCCACGTTAGAAAATACTACCCCGGCAACAAACACTTGTTACTTCGGCGACTAACCAGATTATTACTCAAAACTGTTGCAAAAATCCCTCAACTGATATACCTCTTTCGCAAAATCATCTGGACTGAACATGAGATGTTGAAAAAATAAGGGAAGCACCAATGCCAAGAGGAGGTGAGTGGGGTCCGAGATGGTCGGTTCTATCCTAAAGCGTCTTCGACTCTGCCATTTTACATCTATGAGGGGTGATAAGCGTATATGTACTGGTAGGAGTGGTGGGAGAGGCTGGCCCTTGGATATATATTGAACGTACCTTGGGCCAGTTCAGAGGTTAGTATGTTAGTTGGTCGTTGGTACACTCTACCCCATTCCATAGAACTCTCAGGAGTGCCGACATTGTGCGTGTTCTGTGGGGTTCCCTGTCTGCTTTATAGCTTCTTACATTGCGCCTACCCATGTTACATGACGCGGTAGGGTGCTAGCAGTGTCTCAGTGAGCATTTCATTTGTTACCAGTTGGTTGCTGATGTACATGCATCATACCGAGTCTGGGCGAATTAGTGAAGTACGTTGCGGACGGAGTCTGTGCGTCGTACGGGTGTCGTTGGTTCCCTTCTGAGCTTGTCCAGCAACGCACCACAGAGTTGACGCGTCATATGTCATCATCTAGGTGTTAACTGACTCCCGAGTCGGGGTAGCAAAATAACGATCATTTCGCAATCTTTTATACCGCACCCATCTCGAAGCATCAGCCCAACTCGAGTCGGAATTAGATTTTTGACAGACACAAATGCACACTGAGGACCGCGTGTGAATTTGAAATATCCTAGGAACCTCTTCAATCGGAGGAAGTTAGCAGGGTGATTATCGATATTTATCTCCCTTTCACGACGATATGATGTGATGTATAGGTCAGAAAATGGGGGTTGAAGAGCCAGGGATCAATGATAAAGAACACTATGCCCTGCAAAAAATGCGTGGGAAACCCCCCTCGCCATTCTCCCATAAGGCGAACAATAATCTCATTTCCTTTAACTATCACAAACAACTTTTCCAGCCACCGACTGTCATGGAATAGTAACATTCTAGTTGAGAGTTCATCATTCAAACTCCTCAGCCTAATATTATAAATTATTTTTTATTGGAATCCTTTGAGATGAGTAAATTTTGTATTTATTTATTTATTTATTTACAGACTGTTATCTTCATCTTCATAGTTGTTGTCTCATGAAGTTTAGAAATAAACTAAACCCTTTGTAAAAGAAGGCAAAACCTGGGTGGATAAACCACCTAGAAATATAAATGGAAAGAAACATACCTCAGTTAGCAGGGAACACGCCATCTTAGCTATGACTTATACTCTGTTGACTTTTGGTGTCGAGGGGAAATTTCTGGACTTAGGACAGGACAGAAACAGAATGAGATGATGAAAATATTGGTTTCAGTGACAACGATTGATGAAAAATGTAACTTCATTTTGGAAAAGTTTGATCCTACAATTATTACAAACGGGGGGGGGGAACTATTTTTATTTAACTATTATTGAACTGAAATGGAAATAATCCGTTAATCTGAAATAAATGCCCGGGATAATGTTAATGTGGTGGGAAGGGGACTCCGTTATCTTCTCCATATAATATTTTGCTTATGTAACTTTACAACGCCTTCACAGACACATATATTCTTTAAAATAAAATCCTACTTTACTTCCTTCTTTCTTTACTTCTTTAGAGGTAGTACTTCGTATTTTCCCTACATTTCTAAAGTCCTCTCACCGCTCCCAGTCATCACCGGGAAAAAGTAGCCACATTATTACTATGTTGACCTTACACCCTTCGTAATTAGATCATAAACTCAGATACTTGCCATCAACTTTCCTTTCCACAAGTCTAAAATAACAAGTTCTACCTACCAAAAATCCCTCATTCCCATCGGCTGAGACTTGACCAACAGATTATTCCGGTTTGCTATCTTATAACATAAACGAACACGGTCGACCTTTACAAATAAAATATGTCTGCTCTCTCTTAACGACGCACTCGTTAAACAATAAATTAACCCAATTTCCTTTAAATACTAAACAACTATTACTTATTCATACCAATATATGCAGAATTTTTCCTTACATTATTGAAAAAACACTTATAAACTTTCGCAATTCTTAACTCTGTAAAACTTCTTACAATTTTTATTCTAGACAAGAGAAATCGATTTTTTTTAGCCCAATTGAAAGTTAAATCGAGTCGATTAAATTGCATGGTTATGTCAATAACTAATTGGGCAATTAAAACTAATAGCGCAATAAACATTATTGGTACTTATGCACTTATGATACCGTGACAAAATTAATAACGTTACTATTTAGCAAGTCATTATTAACATGGGTGGGCAGGGTTTTTTTTTGTACTTACACCTAACAATTTAATAAAAAAAAAAAACAAAAGGATATCGTAAAACTTAATTAAAAAAAAAAAAACAACTATTTATTAAAAAATAGCGCGTTGATTATACAAGTACATAAGCACAGTTATTTGAAAATAAATGTTGTTGGGAAATTAATTTAAAAAACAAAACTCATTTCAGTTTATGCATTTGTGGCCTGTGTCCGTTTTATAACAAATAATATTGAATAAAGTTATATCCGCCTTTAAACTACGCTTATATACCAATTATGGCCAAGGGACTAAACAACGATGACTGATTTACTTTTTATTTTTCTTCCTTTGAAAATTGTAACGCTGGGTATGGGGCAGCCAAACAAGCTGCCAACATTGCCCCGTTTTTTATTGAAACCAACCGAGAGCTCTTTTTAGTATCCTCGCTGTTCCCTTAAGTGCAATTGTCTGGATCTCTTTTGCACTTGGTTCACTAGGAATATTAGTTAGGTAGGACTTCAGGTTCTTCTTCATAAGCCCTGTGGCACCTACGATAACTGGTATGATCAATATCTCCTTAAGATTCCAGTTTCTTTTCATATCGTATATGAGACCTTGGTATTTGGTCTGTTTCTCTCTTTCAGCTCTGATCAAACCGCCATCATTAGGAACACTCACTTCAATCAAGGTTGCAACTCTCTCTGACTTATTCCATATAACTATGTCAGGTTTCACCGCAGCATTTTCAAGGTAGGTGGCTGTAGGGATTACATGATCGTAATGTATGGTATATAAGTCATTTCCAACTGTTCTTTCAGGTTGATGTTCCCAGGACTTGCTGCTACACTGGCTGTTTAATTTGTTACAGACGGTCCAGTGGAGATACTTGCATACTCCATCATGTCTCGCTGTATAGTAGCCGTCCCCTAGAAGAACTTTGCAACTTGATATCAGATGACCAACACTTTCCAGAATAGATGTTTACGTGTACTTCAAACGCTTATAACTAAAATTAAATGTGCTGTTTACATTTTTAAACGCAAATACGTCACAAAGCAAAATAAATTGCTTTTGCTAACCCTCCCCCTCTTAATTCCACAATTTACACTTTCTTTTTACACGTTAATCTCATCGATTACAAACTTAGCTTTAAGATTTAAAAAAAGAAATTTGAAAAAAAATATTTTTTTTATAACTTTTATCGTCGGTGATCAGTTTTCAATTATAACGTTCTACTAAATTGAACAAGTACTTTGTGACCATCACCGAGAAAAATATTGCGACACTATATTTCTCGGTGATGGTCACACAGTACGTGTTCAATTTAGTAGAACGTTATAATTGAAAACTGATCCCCGACGATAAGTCATAAAACTTTTTATTTTTCAAATTTTTTTTTTTTTTTTTTAAATCTGAAAGCTAAGTTTGTAATCGATAAGATTAACACGAAAAAAGTGTTAATTTTGGAATTAGGAGGGGAGGGATGTCAATTTTCTAAACGCCCGCCCTAATATTATATGTTCTGTTTTTATTTATAAACGCAAATAAGTCACAAAGCAAAATAAACTGTTTTCGCCTAATGTGTATTTTCTCCTAGGTATATACATTGAACAATGTCTGTGAACTATATTTCTTTCAAAATTATAAACAAATTCTGATTCCGTTGTCTAAAATTAAAAATTTAAAAGGTTTATGTTGTTTCAAATCATAACATGGTCTATTTATCTTCTCTTCTCTTTTCTTCTCTTCTCTATATAAATAAAATGAACTCATTTTTTCCCGTGGGATTTTGACCTTAATAGGATTAAAAATCAAGATATTTCATGCAAATACATTATACACAAACGGCAGAACAATATCTGAGGTTTGTTATAGGCTTATTAGTTCTCAAATTCCTCGATAATCTTAGATTTCTATACTTTTTCTACTGAGAAGTCACGGCCAAAATCGGTTAAGATCAATGGAAGTGGTAAAATATTTTCTCTCTTAAAAATTCCTCCTCCCCCTGCCACCACTTAACACCGTTTGGAGATCGTTCACAAGGAACAGTTGAGAAGAGAACACCGGTTTGACTTCGTAGTTCTATCATGTGAAGTTATTTAAAATCACTAAACTAAGCTGCAGTGCTCTGTGGCGTAGTGGTTAGGGTGCTGGACAATTCACATTATATTTTCACGTTCGCGCCGACCTACCATAGTGTTTTTTTTTTTTTTCCTAAACAACTGGAATGGACTTTTCTTGGTGGCCGAACTGTTAACGTTGCAGATGTTTTTTTTTTTTTTTTTTTTTTCACACTTTATTTTCCTACTTTTACTCATGACTCCGGGTTTGATCCTTCCTACTTACCTACCATAACATTTTTTAAAATCCTCCCCCCGTCCCGGAAACAAACACTCGGGCAACGCCGGGTACCCCCGCTAGTATTTTTATAATATTCTGTTTACATTGTTTTTTTTTTTCTGCTCGATTAAAACTGTCACTTTCTGAAATACCGTTTACATATTTACATGGTAACGTACCGGTAACTGCAGGAATTTAGTTCCTTTTAATTAATAGACGGTTCGAGAGTATTTTGCCACCTAAACCCCAATCTTGCCAACAAAAATACCATAGCCTGAACCATACGCTGCCCGCCATATTAGTACGGAAGGTAATTGGTTCATAGTATTTGCGCGCGTGAATCCTGACAACGCTTAACAAAGTTACATTTCGGGCAAATTTCTCACAAAATGTGGTGTCTATTCCGAAAGCCGTTCTTAACATAGGGAGGGTAGGGGTGTTCATTCCGAAAGCCGTTCTTCACATGAGGAGGTTGAGGATTGGACAACAACAGCCGTACTTTAATTTTTTACGCGAGGCGGGGGGACGATGCTTCCACCGAGCAACGCCGCTTAACGGGTCCTGCTAGTACAAAAAACATGTCAAATCATTTAACGTTTATAACAGCATTCATTAATGCTAAGCTCCACTGGTTTTATGTTTAGACCATGGTATGATACTGATGTCTCTTTTGAAGCGTAATCATTTGAGTCTTCCTCACTCTTTCTATTTCGTCCTTTCATTCTTTCCTTTTTTTCTTTCCCTCACTTTAACGTTTACAACTTCTTTTCTTTCCATTTCTTTCTTTATGTCGTACTTTATTTCGTTTGTCTTTTTTTTTTCTTTTTAGCTTTTTTCCAAAACTTTTCATGTTCTTTCTTTATTAAAAATTGTTTTTCTTTAGTTCTTTTTATTCTCTTTTATACTTGGTTTCTTTGTTTTTTGTTTGTTTTTTTTTTGTTTTGAATATTCCCTTTCTCACTTTTTCCATTTTTCTTTTGTTTTTCTTTACTGCAGACTACGTATCAATTTCATTGAACTAGAATCCATTCCATTTGAGAACCGTTATTAACAAACCAGACTCACTGACCAAACTGTACGTATGTGTTATCATTCTAAACACTGATTTGAATACAGAAGTCAACCTAATTAAGCTAAGGACTGGTAATCACTAAATAAATTACTTTTCAGGCAATAAAACAACAAAAACTCTCATGATGTTTTTGAATTTTTAGATAAGTCTTGATAATTCGTATTATTTGGATTATTAAAACTACTGTTCCTATATTGAGTGTTATTTTCACCACGTTTCAGCCGATGTAACCTCCGATTTCTTCAGGGAAAATTTTTTGTCGAACTCTGAACTATTTCTGTCGGACTCGAAACGTGCACGGAATTTCGAACGGAACCTTTTATTTAATCCACGAGAGTAGCATGCCCTGGTCCCGTCAGACATGACCGCGTAGAAGTCCTAAGTAATTCGCAATAGTATTTTTTAGTGTCGCCCGCACTGAGATTTGAAGCTTAAACCTCCAGGAGAGTGTAACTCATAACTGAATTTTCCCAAGTATTTGCGGATCCTGACGTAATGGATAAAGTAGTTCGTCAGGAAGATTCCCGAGTTCGACAGAAAGATTCCCGAGTTCAATAAGATACACCTGAAAGAGCACAGAGGTCATATCGACCAAAACGCTGTGAAAATAAAGCTTGATATGAGAAAAGTAGTTCGAATAATCTAAATAATACTGAAAGTATTATTTCACAGCTTTCCTCAATATTCTAATTTGGATTTCAATAAAAAAAACATAAGGAGGCATCGTTGCTTTGATTATGCTACATTATAATTTCTGCATTTCTTTTGTTTATTAATTCAATTAGACCCTTTAAATTATTTTTAACTAGCAAGACCCGTGGAAATTCCACGGAATGAAACATACTCAATAGAGAAATATGTTTTGATAAAGCTGATATTTTTCTGGATAGCGCAAAAATAAGTTTTTTTGTAGAGAAAAACAAAAAAAAAAAAAACAAACAATAAAAAAAAACAATAACACGCAGAAAATATGAGTTTATAAAAGAGGATCCATTGTATTTTAAACATAAAAACTGGCCCAAATGAGATAAATTAATAAGTACTAATAAATACTAAAAAAGTAATATTGTGCTACATAGTTCAATACAAATAATAAAATCACATTGATGATATTTAATATACTCCTTCAGTTCAGCACTTCTTGGCAGAGAACGTGTCGTTTTTTTTTGTTTTTTTTTGTTAAACCTTGTTTCTTTCGAATGTTTCATTTTATGTAACGTTTAACTGGCATTTTCTTCGGTGAAGAACTGTAACGTTTAACTGACATTTTTTTCGGTGAAGAACCACTGTACGTTAAACTTATTACTAATTCCTTTCTCAAACCATTACAACAAGGATCATATATCATTATTAAAGTTATGACAAGGGAATATTCTTTTCATTATCTTCACTCTCGAGTATATATCAGTTAATATCTTATATGTTTTAAGATAGAGTGATGTTGTTCTCAATTGATTAACTGTGTATAAATGTGTCGGAAATATACTCCAGCGTCATGACAACGAAAGGAATATGCGGTTGTCACAGCCCTAATCATTATATATTATTATGATATTCGAAAACGAGGCTACATCAAAGGGAGGTAACTCTCATTTATAGCCCCAAGTCACATGCATGGAACAATACATCAACTGCTTGACTCTTTCTCTCTATTTCGTGCTTGTTTTACAAGTACTCTAATGGAATCTGCTCCGACGAACTCGTAGCACTGGTACTCCCTAGACGTAAATACTTCCGACTAACTCCCCACTTAGATTTTCCTGTATAATTTTTTAAAGCATGATGTCTTTCATTGAAATCGTCATCAATAATGACATAAATTATTTGATAAGGGCGTCCAAAATTTTTGTTGAGACAGAATTAGTTTTCATTTTCGATGCATATGTGTACAGAAATGTAGAGGTCTCTCCATGTTGGCGAGTCGTCTTTATTATATTCTTCTCCCGAATTGCTAGGCGTTTGAATTCCCTCCGGTGTTACAAGCTTCCCCGACTGTACTGGCACGCAAAAATTCAAATTTAATGTGAACAGACATCTCACTGCGCAACTGCTTGCTTGGATTGCCCTTGTAAGCATATCTCCCTATACACAGTAGTCCCTTGTATCTCAGATGTAATTTGCCTTGTTTGGGGTGTATATGGGTGAAAAAAAATCAAATATTGATTTTGTAGGCGGAAAGCTATTGATGACAAAGAAATGCTACACAAACTGACTTGCGAATTATCCACTGATACGTGTTACGTCGTCTATGACTCATCAGATTTAGCCACTCTGATGACGTAGATGACGAAATACGTGTCAGTGAATAATTATATTTTAAAAATTATATATATATATATATGTGTGTGTGTGTGTGTATGTGTGTATGTGTGTGTGTGTGCATACATATATATTTAAAAGAATAACAGTATAGCTACATTCAAAGACCCAAATATTATTTTTCATAAAAAAAACACAGCAAACATTAAAGGCAACTCTTGGTAGACCATCGTACTTAATATTGGAAGTTTAATCTCGGGAGTCGTCTTATTTTAGTTTTTCATTCGCATCTTCAAAATGTTTTTTTTTTTAATAAAAATTGCTCCAGATAAAGCATGAAGCCACCTGATGTAAGGAACTAAAAATACTACTTCAAAAACAAAAATTTTTAAAAGTGAACGGTGTATGCAGTATGGATAGATTCTAACTCAGAGGAGCGGCAATCCTTTCCCCTTTGTAAGAAACATCGCTCATGGAATGTAAAAACTAAAAGACAAAATAAGGAAAGCGAATGCTACGAAGTCCACTTTCTACTTTCTTTGTAAAGGCCGTTATTGAGTCTCGACTATGGATATAATAAGACGTATTTCGTCGTTGAAATCCGAGCCACGCCCTTTGCCTTTCAATCAAATTAAACGGCCAATTGGCAATGTTTATCTTATTTTGAGCCCATTCCGCTTGTCTATTCCCTTTACCATTCTTTTAAAACAACGCCCAGATTGAGTCGTTTCATCGAACATTTCCAGATGTTCTTTATCTTATACATCTCGCGAAATAGAGCAGATTAACTCATAAACAGATAATAGCAAAATGCAACCATTTTTAAGCAATCGTTTTCTTTCTTTTGCCACTCAACGCGCCATTTTTTTTTGTTTAGCATTCGTAATTATAAGAATTCACGTAAATACAAAACAAGGCAGAATGGTTTTCAAAAATACGTCCAATCAATTTGTTCGTTTGGCGATGAAAATGCCACTTCAAACTTAAGCGTGACAGATATAAAATGCTTTTTCAAAATCAAATGCGACAGTCCAACAAAAATGCTATTCAAAGCTTAAGCATGATAGACCGAAAAGGCTTCTCGAATTTACAAGTGACAGACCAACGAAAATGCTGTTTAAAACTTAAGCGTGACAGACCAACGCAAATGTTAGTGCAAACTTAAGCGTGTGAGATCAAATTTGGCTGACCCACGAAAATTATATTTCAAACTTAAGCGCGAGAGACACAAAAATGCTATTTCAATCTTAAGCATGATAGACACGCAAAAATACTTTTTCGAACTTAAGCGTGACTGATCATGTTACACATCGACGTAAAAAATCTAAATGCATAAATGTGTTTATACGTATATCGTCTGCGCATACACTATTCTAAATAAAAAAATATATTTTTAACCAATCAGAAAAATAACTCTGAATTTATTTGAAATGGTCTTTTTGGGACTACATAAACTCTTTAAAAACACTATATTTTCCTTAAATAAACCAGTGGAATCTAGGAGACACGAATCTACGGATCTGGGCGCCCCCTTTTAGGTACCCATCTCTGAAACACCTCTCTTTACTCACACGAACACACAGACACACACAACTCATTGACACTATCGTCCGCTAATCTGTAAGAATCTTTTTCACTAAACTCCAATTATGATACAAAAATCAAATGAACATTAACTCTTATAAACAACTTTCAATAAATTATCCTTTATAAAAATGAGCACAGAAGTTTTGAATATGATTTTTCTAACCCCCTGAAACTCACGGCTCTTAATCGACCCAGACTTCTTCTAAAGTCTCAGTTAATGTACCTCCTCGTTCTTACAAGAAATCTAAAAATATTCACGAACATTCCATGTTTTTTCTATTGCTGTAAACTGCCAATTTAAGCATATATATAAAATATATATTTTGTGAATATATGCTTTTAGAACTCATTATTTATTTCAGGGGATGTCCTGTCATGACTTCGTCATTGCCTATGACCTCACTCAGATTGTTCATGAACCCACCCGTGTGCCCGATACTACCGATCAGTATGATAGCCTTCTAGACCTTTTTCTCACAACTTCCCATAAGCTATGTTCATGTTCCGTTCTATCACCTCTGGGATCTTCCGACCACTCAGTTGTATCAGTTAAGATAAAAATTAAATGCAATAAGTCTTCAGACGTACCTCTCCACTATACAGTATATCGATACTCTATGACTGACTGGGATAGCTTCCGTACATTTATATCTGACCTACCTCATGTTTAAAAAGGATGTGTCGTCTATAGTATCAGACCTGACCGAATGGGTAATTGTAGGTATATACCGATTCATACCATCCAAAAAAGTCCAAAAAAAACTAACAGCCAGCATTGGTTCTCCCCAGAATGTGCTGCTGCCATCGCGCACAGAAATCACTTTTTCCATAGCTACCAACGTAATGGATTTATTGAGACTAAAGCTGATTTCAGGACTGCCAACAACCACTGTAAAAGAGTGAAAAAAATGCAAGAGAGTTGTATGCTCAGTATGTTAAGTCCAAAGTAGCTGAGCAGCGGCTTGGTTCCTACCAATTTTGGCAAATAGCAAACAGGATCCTGAACAGAAGCGTGCGTTCTATCCAAAACATCATCAATGGACCTGAGGTCATCTCGTCAGCATCAGACAAGGCCAAACTATTTACCAAGAACTTTGCAGCTAATTCTACCCTATGCAACCAATGCCATCAACTCCCCGTATTTCCTCCTATAACAGACAACATGCCATGCAACATACAAATATCTGTGTGTGATGTCACCAAGCTAATCAATAACCTTGATTCCAGTAAAGCAACTGACCCTGACGGCATTCCAATTATAGTGTTGAAAAAGCTTCAAGCAGAACTTGCCCCCATATTTACAAAACTGTTTAAGCGTTGTCTTAATGATAAGTGCTTCCAAACACTCTGGAAAACCTCATCAGTATGTCCTGTATTTAAGAATTCAGGTGATAGGTCATCTCTCTCTCAGTACAGATCAATAAGTCTCCTGTGTGCCATGAGTAAGTTTTTAGAATCCATATTAAATAAAGAAGTAGTCAACCACCTTAGCAGAAATAACCTTTATAGTGACATGCAATATGGTTTCCGTTTTGCTAGATCCACAGTAGATGTGCTAACGGTCATATCTCATAGGATAAGTGAATCTTTCAACAAAGGCTTCCTTACTAGGGCAACTGCTCCTGGCATATTAAAGGCCTTCGATAAGGTATGGCATAAAGGCCTACTTCACAAGATTTCCAGCTACAGAATAACTGGAAATGTTTTTTCAATCATTAAATCATTTCTTTCTGATAGGCTCATAAGAGAAGTGGTTGATGGGCAGAAATCAAAAGCTCACAGTATTATTGCTGGAATCCCTCAGGGGTCAATCTTGGGCCCAACTCTCTTCCTGATCGACATCAATGATCTCTCTACTTATACTTAAATCATTCGTTGATATTTATGCTGATGACACGACCATCTATGGCAACACATCAAAGGTAGTAAATGTTCTCTCTGATTCTCTTTCCTCTGATCTTGAGCGCGTGGTATAATAGGGGAGAGGTGGTTGGTTACTTTTAATGCATCTAAAACCAAGCTCCTGTCTTTACACCATCAACCTCGATTGAAATGAATGGCTCTCGTCTTGGGGAGCCTCCATGTTTTGACAAGCTTCTGGGATTGACCTTTACTCCTTATCTGAAATGGAACACATACATCAAGCCTGTTGCCAAGGTTGCTGGAAAAATGGTGGGATCCTTCTACCGCTCCAGTAGATATCTCACTCCTGATGCAATTCTCTATCTATATAAAAGTCAAGTACGTCCAAGAAGAGACGTTGCGAACCTGTCTTTGTTTTATCGTTATTTTCATTGCAAGTGCTCGTCTGAGCTCCAAATCTCTGGTCCTCCCTTGCGAATCTTTCACGAAAAACACCCGTCTAGCTGAAACCACTTTCAATAATTTTCCCCACTCTTTATCTGTGCCTTAAATCAAAACGTAGATTCCATGAACAAAGCTTCTTTCTTAGAAGTGCACGCCTTCCGTTTGCCTGTTTCCCACCTGGCTACATCTTGGATGTCTTCAAGTCCAACATGAACAGATTCTTGGTAAACCGCCCCCTTAAGTAAGACACTTTATCAAATCTCGATTACTAACGATTACTACGATATTACCCAATTGATTCTGTACAAGCAATAACCCTCATCCCCGAGTGGCTTCCGGGCCTTGATAAGTGGTGACTACCATGTAAAAAAAAAAAACTCTAAATTGTCTATAACTATACAAATATCACCACTTCAGATATATATATATATATATATATATATATATATATATATATAAGGCATAAGCCTGATGAATCCTTGCGTGAATGCAAACCGAAATATTCTGTGTAGCTTAATCGCCATATATATTGAGCACTGTTGAAGTAAACACTTAAAGTTTACGTATAAATTTATACTTTCGTATATTAATTTATGTGATTAAATGAAGTAGTTATATATATATATATATATATATATATATATATATATATATATATATATATAAATGTTATTTTTTGTTTTTTGTTTTTGCCATAAATCTTTGAATAAATTCAATTATTTACAAAAGTGCATTTTTACCTAATTGTGAGTTGGGAATAATGAGGTAAAAAACACTTTCGTAAATAATTGGATTCATTCAAAAACTTATCGCAAAAACAAAAAAAACAAATAACATCTAAGTAAATCGCGATATATCCAAACAGTCGTGCAAGCTGGACGAGCCGGTTAAGAGTTTAGGCGCTTTACCGTGGGATCCTGTTTTCGAATCTCGCGAGGTTCAGCCATCTAATGAGTAGTAAACGACGAAACGCATGTCAGTGGATACTTATATTTTAAAAACAGTATATATATATATATATATATATATATATATATATATATATATATATATATATATGTGTGTGTGTGTGTGTGTGTATATATCTAAATATGTATGAATAAAAAATCAATACGAAAAATATATAAATGTTTATATCTTTTCTATATTTTCTTTATTTCCTGTGTGTGACGTGTAGGAATGCGGAAAGTCTTTTGTAAAAACACAAAAATGTTTCCTTCAAAAGCACATAATTTTCGACCGATCCTTCGATCTTCCTCAGTGTGAATGTCAGTGTATATATATATATATATATATATATATATATATATATATATATATATATATATATAAAACATAGTTTAAATATTACGCCGGTGCAAAAGTTTTTGACGATTTAAAGTTTCATCTTGAAAATGAACAACTGTTTTTTTTTATTTAAATTTTTATTCATAACAATAACGATCTTTGATCTGTGTTACTTAATACCATCTGTCACCAATCTTTTCAATGTCTCACTTGTGAATTCTTTAGGTTTTCATGTAAAATATGAATTTAATCCATATTCAATCTCCTCTCGTGATGTTAACCTAAAGTCATCTAAATTGTTTTGTAATCCTCGAAATAAGTGATAATCCGAGGGAGCTAGGTCAGAAGAATACGCAAGATGAGGTAAGATTTCCCGAGCAACTTCTCCTAGGAGAACTTTCGTCGGTAGCGCTGTATAGGTACGAGTATTATCATAATGGGAGATGAATTCCTTTCTCGTGACTAAAGAAGGTCGTTTTTAGGTCAATATGGATGGAAAGAAAAATTTGAATGATGCTTTAATAATTAAAAAAAAAAGACATGGTGATATGTTTATGTAATGCCAAAAATCAACAAAATAAATTACAATCGATTAAAATACATCTTCTACAAATCGGCAAAAACTTTTTCACCAACCTGAGACGGATAAATCTAATTCTCGGCTTGAAACGATTCTAGGTTTGATGCTTTTTCGCGATCATATCGTGTTAAACACAACAGATGGTGTGAAACACTGCAGTGACATGACGTTAGTATGCTGCCAGTTATATACTCCAGCACGACTGCTACCCATTTTTGCAATTAAGTACAGTGTTTGTTGATTCTAATGTTCACCCAGTACACCTGAGTATAGACTAAGCCCAACGTTGCTTAGCTTCGGTCATTTAACAGTATGCCAATAGGATGTTAGTCGCAACAAATAATAGAATTGCATCAGCAACGCCATCGATTATTATGTTTCTGAATATTTTACATAACGATTGCTAAATCGTATTATCTGTATTACTACTGCTTTTATCTTGAGTACTATCCACACAATAAATCTCCGACCTTTTTCAGGTGTCTCTTGTCGAACTCGGGAATCTTTATTTATACTCTCCTCTTGTCAACCATGATTGAGTAGAAGTTCTTAGTAATTCGCAACTGTATTTTTTTAGGTCGCCTGAAATGATAATTGAACCTTCAACCTCCAGAAGAGTGTAAATTACAATTGAATTTTACCAAGTACTTTACCCACTACGCAACGGAAAATTCTGATATGAATTCTGATAGCGTTAAATATATTTTTTTATAAATACAACAATCTTACTTATTACTACATATAACTACAGATTAATATATATATATATATATATATATATATATATATATATATATATATATATATAGTAATTTATAAAATATATATGGCGATTAAGCTACACTGAATATTCCGCGTTTCATCCACTCTAGGATTCTTCAGGCTTATGCGCATAAGCCTGAAGAATCCTAGAGTGGATGAAACGCGGAATATTCAGTATAACTTAATCGCCATATATATTTTATAAATTACTAACTAGCCCTACCTACGTATCGAGCACTTTTGAAGTAAATACTTACAGTTTACGCATAAATTTATACTTTTGCATATTAATTTTATGTGAATAAATGAAGTAGTTATATATATATATATATATATATAAGTGAATTAATTGTGTGTGTCTGTGTGTACATTCCCCTACCAAACTACTTTGTCAATTTTCAGTCTACAAACTCGAGATTTGACATAAGAGGTAT
The DNA here is from genome assembly GCF_053919585.1 of Euprymna scolopes. NCBI lineage: Eukaryota > Metazoa > Mollusca > Cephalopoda > Sepiida > Sepiolidae > Euprymna > Euprymna scolopes. Next base: position 61,695,792 of record NC_136507.1, read on the forward strand.
TGAGATTTGTAAAAATCTTTTTAATCGGTTTTTGGTCAGAAATTTGACTGTCAAGAGTTCTAAGTTCAACGATTTGACCTTTGAAACTCTACCAAACTCCTCAGCCAATTTTGGGTCTAAACACTTGAAATTTTAGATGTAGGTTACTTCGACATAGATAAAACTTTGTAATTTGATTTGAGGCCAAAACAATAAATGTTAAGGGGTCAAAATTGGGGTCAATTTTTTTTTTTTTTAATTATTCAGCCAATTTTTGGTCTTGAAATTTTAAATTTTAAAGTGGATTCAGACATAGGACAAGCTTTGAAATCGGTTTTGGACAAAAGTTTGGCCGCCAAAGGGGTCGAAGTTCAAATGATTTTACTTTTGCGGTCTCTAGCAAACTATTCAGCCAATTTTGGGTCTAAACATTTGAAATTTTACATAAAGGGTATTCAGACATTGCAGCAAGCTTTTTACTCAGTTTTTGGGTGAGAATTTGACTGCCAAGAGGTCAAATTTGAAAGAGTTCACCTTTGCAGACTCTATCAAACTCCTTCACCAATTTTGGGTCTAAAGACTTGAAATTTTAAATATAGGTTACCTGGACATGAGTCAAACTTGGCTGAATAATTTTCTAGAGACTCCAAAAGTAAAATCTTTTAAGCTTTGACCCCTTGGCAGCCAAATTTTCGGCCTAAACACGATTAAAAAGCTTACCCTAATTCTAAATACATTTTATGTAAAATTTCAAATGTTTAGACCAGAAATTGGCTGAGTAATTTTGTAGAGACCGCAAATGTCAATTTTTTAAATAAATTTGAACCCAATTTGAACTCCTTAAAATTTATAGTTTTGGGGTCAAATTGAATTTAAAAGTTTTATCCATGTCCAAGTAACCTACATCTAAAATTTCAAGTTTTTAGACCCAAAATTGGCGGAGTTTAATAGATTTTTCAAAGGTTAAATCGTTGAACTTTGACCCCTCGACAGTACATTTCTGACCGAAAACCGAATAAAAAGATTTTCCCAAATCTAAATACCTCTTATGTCAAATCTCGAGTCTGTAGATTTAAAATTGACAGAGTAGTTTGGTAGGGAAAAGTACACACACAGACGTAGGAATGTTATAAATCTATGTGCACCTCATATATGTATATATATATATATATATGTATATGTATATATATACATATATATATGTATATATATATGTATATATATATACACATATATATATACATACATATATATATATATATGCTGCTTCTTTGTCTCCACCTTTTATGTCTATTTATAATTTTTACTTTAATTATTGTACGAATGTATTAAAAGTTAAACTTCGCTCTTGTGAGGTCTCTTCCTCCTATTGATTAAGGCGCGAGAACACCTGTTTTGAGAATATCCCAATGACCAGAGAATGACACGTGAACAGAGGATATGATTACCGTGACGACTTTCTACATTCTAGATTTTTTTAACTTATATTCACTCCAAGGGAATTTCCTTTGAAACGTAACTGGTTATTGTGAATTAGGCACTATGCATAGAGAAACAATGTAAGTAAAGAGTTGAACAGTCAGATTACGTTCACATTACACTTAAATGCTAGTACAGCCAAGGAAGTAAGAATAAGGAATAGAATTCAAATGTCTAACAGTTCAAAGAAAAAAAAAATTCAGAGTAGAAGGCTTTATGGCATCGGGGAACCTACACGGTGTAGGCGTGGAATTTTGCTCGTCGTTGGATTAGTCGGCGGTATTTACATCGAGAGAGCACAAGTGGCGGAGCACATTCCATTAAAGTACTTGTGAAACAAGCACAAGAGTGCGGCGTCGGGACATGGGCTGGAGCTTGGTTGACAGTGCAAGACCTATTGGATTTAAACACTCTTTTTGGGATCCTGTCTAATAGACTAGTGGTTGACACACCGGTCCATATATGGCAACAATATTAATGCATGGCTGAATGCTGCCTTTGTAGAGACGCAAGATATTATACAGCTAGGATACTATTATCCGTGACTGGAAAGGTTCTTTGTAATTGTTAAAAGAGATTCGGGTTGAGGTGGGCAGTTTTTCACGCCAGAACTGCCATGGCATGTCATATCGAAGACACTCATTAGTGGAACTGATTGGGGAAAAGGGGGCTAATTTTATTTTGTTCTGATGCCATCGACAGACGTTTCATGACAAAATGCTAATCAATGGGCTAAACAGAATTTAGTCTCAGCCTGATAACCGCAACATATAAATCAAAACGATATGTTTCATGATCCAGTTAACGGCAAATAAACCGACCCATTTATTTTACTCGATGGTTAGGGTGGTTTACTCTCTCTCTCTCTCTCTCTCTCTCTCTCTCTCTATATATATATATATATATATATATATATATATATATATATATATATATATATATATATATATATATATAATTCCTCGCAAGATTAAATTAAAAAAAAACTATGAAAATAGAGTGTAGTTACTCCTCTGCGATTAAACCATCAAGTCAGATTCGCAGCAGATTGGCTAATGCTCTGATTAATACTCTCGAGTTTATAATGCAGCAAAGACAGTTTCGAATCTAAAAAAACATTCTGTTGGTCAGTTGTGGCATCCAACTTAGAAGAATGTAAACTATGTTACAGTTTTGTGTGTGTGTGTGTGTGTGTTTTGTATTGCGACTGTATTCTCTGAAGCTCATATTTATCAATCTTCTAACGAGGGATGGATGTGACACAATAGGAAAATTTTAATGTGGTGAAGACTTTGAGCACCACAAGGATGCCCAAGATAAGTATAAAACCAATTATAACATTGCCAGAATCGAACTAGTGGGAATTCCTTGAGAGAGGCGCTTCGGGTGATTGGCGATAAACAAACTCCCCCCCTTAAGATGGAAATGAGGATTTAACCTATTCACCACCTCTAAAGAAGAGAGTAATGTCTGAGAGAATGGCCTCCTAAATACCAAGCAAAACTTAAATACTTTAGTCTTAACCCATATGCGTGAAAAAATATTAGTAGTTTGATAGAGCTATCAATGTCTGAGTCGGCATCAGGGTTGAATACGGAATGTGGTAATAACGGAAAGCGGGACTGTTGCAGCCAGTAGGCACTTTTCATATGTATGGGAACGCAGAAGCGACTTTGCTTGGGTCTGACATCATCTACGGGCGTTTCTTTACAGCATGCTAATTACGTGACTTCTCGACAGATTGTTTTCGCTTTTCTCGCAGTTGTTTCGGTGGAAATCGGAAATGAAGCGTTAAATCGAAAAAAAGAAACACACTTCAAAGTGAACACGAATTCAAGATGATGTAGATGAATGAATGGGAGGTGGTGCGCGTTGACAATTGTGCGACATTATCGACGTTGCTTCCTCCCTCTCCGACTCAAGTGTTAGGAAGTAAATAAAAGAAGAAATATAATGAAAAATGAGGAAATAAGTTCATCAGCAGAACAAAGATATAAGAAGTTGTTCACAAAGGAACAGAAAAGAAAGTTAAAATGGGATCGTTAATCAAGGTGAAGGAGTGAATTGGAACAAGGGGACCGGACGTTTATTTTACGAGTTATTTTGCGGCAGAGGATTTTACAACGGACGGGGTACGCTTAGCAGGCAGTCAAAGGAAAATGAATTGATCAACCGACTGATGAATATAGCCTCGACAGTAAACGTAGATGTAGACCTGAACCTTAGCGTGCAGTGGGTCAATGGTGTTACAAACACACACACACACACGCACACTCACACACTCACATACACATACACACTTCGAACCCAACTGATATTTTCAGAATACGTCGGAGATGGTTTTATTTTATTTTATACTCGTGAACACGTGCGCGCCCCCATCGACGGCTACCAATGTGACAGACGATGACACGGCCAGAACGAGGAGACGAAATAAAAAAGGATTACGAAAAAGAAACGTTGGGGTCGGCTATGTTGTCGAGCTGTATTACCACGTGGTATCACAATTGTTCAACTGGTGAAAACTCTTAGAAACTGCAATCTTGACAAGCAGATAGATTAACCGATATATATATATATATATATATAGTCATCCACATACAGTACTGTTTCGCTGTTTCACAGCTCATCAGTGCGGCTAGACAGGCAACTACCTCAAGCCAGGATTGAAACCCGACCGTTTGTACGGCAGTCAAGGCTCCTAACCATTACGCTATTGGCGGCTGCTTGAACGAGTAGTGAGTTTAACGATGTTTTGATATCGTTTTGAAATACTTCCGCTCGATTTGTTTACAATTTATATATATATATATGGATATTCTGTGAAAAAAATAGAAATAGCAACGTTCAGTCTACTGGTTGAAATCGTTCTTGCGGTCTATGCACAAGATCCGAAAAGAAATTAATAAAAGAGAAAAGGAAGAGTAACGTTTCCTTTTAAAAAACTAAGTATATGAAACACCGTGGAGATGGCGTTCTGTTACATATTAGGGACCCTACGCCAGTGGTGATTAAGTTAGCTAGTGCGAATTTTGACAAGGATCATACTGAGTGCATGATAAACCAAATCGGTAAAACAGAATCATTCCCAGGGTTGAATGAAAGATAGGTGACGTAAAGTTGAGGCAGGTGGTAACAGGTCAAACGATAGACAAAATTGGGTTGAACGCTAGCGAATCACGTCACGTTTTCTATTTGAGAGACACAAAGGTTTTCAAATAAGTCTCTCAGTGGAAGCCTTACAGATTGTCGAGTTCGGCAGAAAGATTCTCGCGTTCGACAAAATACACCCGAAGAAGGTCGGAGTTTACATCAGTCAAAACATTGTGAAAATGGCACTCAAAATAGTTCGAATCATATTCTAGCTGGTGATCAATAGATTCAAACACAAACGCCGCAGAAACATTAGGTTGGTTGGTTGTTTTTGTTTTACGGCATATCAACCCTTTTTGGATTATTTAATGCCAAATCCAGTGATTTTGAAGAAAAGTTTTTAATAGAATATATTGGATTTTTTTTTGTTTTTTTTTTTCAAGTCGGTTTCAATTTAACCTATAATTGGGACCCTAACAGATACTACTACTCCGGGTCAGAGTGGACCTGGGAGCAATGGTAATTAAAGGGTGACTCTACACTCCCCAAAGCCCGCAAGCTGGGTCCTCATGATCGGATATAGTTTAAGGTTATATCCAGTACCAAACATATTAGGAACGTCTGAAAACTGTTTGCTGGTGCAGAAAAACCCGGAAAAGCTTTTTTTTTTAAGTTTGTTAACATCATTAAAGGAAAAGTTGAGATTTCCTAAGCATTTACAATTTTCTTTCTATAATATTTAAATGAAAAAAAAAAGCATGTGTCAGTTATAGATTTATTATTATAAGCTGAATTCTCTGTTGATTATAAGATTCACGTCCATCTATAAAAATAGAATTACATTCATTTTAAAACAATTCACTGATATGATGATACTAATTCGCTTCGCTTATTTTGTCCTTTAGTCCTCACATTCCATGAGCGATGTTTCTGATAGAGGGGAAGAATTGTTGTTTTCTAGCTTGGAATCTATCATCCATATAACATTTATCGTTGGTTAGTTTTTGACCTTAAAGTATTGTTTTTTTTTGTTTTGTTTTGTTTTGTTGTTTTTTTGCTCCTTACATTAAGTGACTTCATGTCTTGTCTGGAGCGATTTCCATTTAAAAAACCTGGTATATCCGTTTCAAGATGTTTTTACAATCTTATGTTGACGCGTGTTGTTGCTGTTGTTGATGATGATGATCATCATCATCAACATCATCATCATCAACATAATAAGGATGATGATGTTGATGATGATGATGTTGTTGATGATGATGATGTTGATGATAATTATTATGATTATGATGATGATGTAGTATCTTGTATGAATTAGCATGATAAAACTTTTGAACGGCTTAATTCTGGCGTTGGAATCCTTTCACGTGAAAGTTGCGAACATCCATAAATGAAAATGGTACTATGGGACCGACTAAGATTCTAGCTTTGCACGCCCACGTTGTCAGCCTGTGTCGTTATCTACTTAATAATGACGATGATGCTGATGATTATGCTGACGATGATGATGTTGATGACTATTTAACAATCAAATGCGTTTATTTTCTATCCGCTCAACCATCGTCACTTTCATGCTGCTGTTGCTGCTGTTGCAGCTGCTGCTGATGCTGCTGCTGATGATGAATACTAAACAATTAAATGCGTATATTTGCTTTATGAAACGGGCCGCCTCCGATCAAACAGAGACGGACGTTGAATAACACCGAGCAAATCATACGCTAACTTACCAAGATTTGCTACATTGGAAAGCGCAAGAATTCGCCAGTCACGTGATATCATAAACATGCAATTGCGCGCCGTGTAAATAATTTCGCCAGTTTTGAAGTGATTGTTATTACGCATTGTTTCGCGCGAAATGTAATGAAATGAAATGTAAATGCGGGTTTATTTTGGTCGTAAAACTGATTGATCTCATCGATCAGAGACAAGCTGCCATGAGAAACGAGCGTCGACGGCAAAGATCGAAATGATCAGAAAAAAAGAAAGGTATGTATGAGAAACTTTACGTTTAAATCGACTCGTTTAGGTAGACATATCAAAGCAGAATATACGAGAAAGGACACATTATATATATATATATATATATATATATATATATATATATATATATATATATATATATATATCGGGTTGAATATTAGCGCTAAACTTTGCATATTCTTTATTTTTACCCATTCCAGGTGGCTTCATTAAAATGGCCATTTCGAATAATCTGATCAGTCAATTTACCAATGAACAGTCGCTGTACCACAGTACATGAAAACAGCCCATGTGGGTTTAAAACCTTAGTACGTTTGGCGAATGTTTCTACTCTCCCGCGGAAAACGCGAGAAAGTTATATCGCCTTACTGGAAAATATAAACAACAGTAAAAAAAAAAAAAAAAAAAAAAAAACTCAAAGAATATGCAGAGCTTAGAGTCTTATAATCAACTAGGACACTATAAATAAAAGAATGCTGCCCAAGTATACATATATATAATAGAAAATTCATGGAAATTTTATTCGAATTTATAAAAAAAAAACAGTAACAACCCGTAAAGAAAGTACAAAATTTTAATTATCCGACAAGAAGTACAAATAAAATTGAAAGAGCTTATTCCGTGAAGTTTCGAAAAATGAAATTCTTCTCATCAGAGGAAAGAGGTTTGCAAAATATACAATACATTTTGCAAAGTTAATGCATTAAAAGAAACTACAAATATAAAATTGTAAGAGAAAGTTTCTAAAGATTAATAATGATTATGAACGCAGAAAACAATGAAAAAAGTAGAAGTATAAAAGGATATGGTAAAAATCCATTGAAAAAGAAAGGTAAAATCCAGGAAGAATAGGATGAATTCAAATAAGTCCATTGATAGTCTATAAAGACGGGAAATAGAATTACAGATGTCCAGGATGAATTAATGCTTTCAGAAAATCCATCACATCACAGGGAAGTAAAATTTAGGTTATTTAATAAGTTATATATATATATACATACATACATACATATATATATATATATATATATATATATATATATATATATATATATATATATATAGTAGTGTCCAAACAAAACTAAGGGACAAAATTTTAAAATCTAATATTTGTTAGAAATAACAACTGTGAAAAGCTGGAATTTTGACAACTTGAATCATTTGCAAAGGATAGAAAAAGAATTATAAAAATTATTTATTTATTTTCAAAATAGGAACTTGTACTGTGATAATGGATTGAATTTAAGTTTAAAATGAAAAGGTGTTGTCAAGTCCCACATAAACAAATTCTTGATGCATCGCCCCCTTAAGTAAGACACTTTATAAAATCTCCAATACTAACGATTACTACGATACTATCCTATTGATTACTATACACGCAATAACCTCCATCCCCGAGTGGCTTCCAGGCCTTGATAGAAAATAACATTTTATTTTATTCTAAATGGTAGTTGATTAAACAGATGAGATTTTATAAGCCCTTAGACAGTGTGAATATTATAAGGGTTAATCTATATTTATCTTTAAACACAAATGTTTGTTGTTAAACAGAAAAGATGAAATCTTATCCAGTTGTATGCATAAAATCTAGTAGAAAGATCGCATTAAAATGCTTTACCCTGCATCTAGTTCTTACCTCTATTCTCTACCTTGTTATGGCTTACATTAATCTTTTCGACACGATAGCGGTTTTTATATATGTATAATAACCATAATATACCCATTTCTTTTTTCTTCCAGACACCCGAATTACTAGATGTGTATTGTTCTTGACTTCTTTATAGTTAACTTCTACTATAAAAACTAACAACTTTTGATAAGCCACAATTTTGCAATCCGGTTATTTTATTTGACGTAAGAATCATTAGAGAGGATTGCAAATTCTATTCTTATGATGAATGAAGAATATGCAGAGTTTAGTGGTGTGACGTAACATCCGGTTTTATGATGTCACATTCGTCTACGTTGTATTAATTTGTTAATGTATATTGTTATGATGAATATATATACAAATACAACAAAATGGATAGATATCTATGACCTGGTTGTGGTAGATGGATTCGAACATAGTGAGACATATATAAATGTTTAAATAAGCAAGAAACACTGACCTACAGGCTTCGCTGGGGGTATGGATCAACGCTATTGTTTGTTCCACACGAAATCTTCCCAATCGACACTTACCTGCAAATAGACAAGAATGAAATGTAAACAAAATGTCAGAATAGGACAACGGCAAGCCGCAATTCAATGTTATCTACACATGAAAAACAATAGCGAGATTTGGGGCGAGATAACGTTGCATCAACTGTATGGTAACAACATGCTCGTTTGGAAATAAATAAATAAATGTTTACGTAATAGTATAAGAATGATGTAACAATGTAGAATACCGGGTGTTGAAGTGACGTATGAACAAAAAACAGACAAACGAATGAAGGTCTTGTAGATTTTATAAATCTTATATCTATTTATTTTACAATTTTTTTTTCTTGATTAAGGCATGTTATGGTCTGTTTCCTTTTGGAAAAGAGATGTTTCTCTTAAAATTATAATACATTTCTGCGTGTTTGTATATATATATATATATATATATATATATATATATATATATTAAATTGTAATTCAGTGAATTTCAAAAAACTCTCATTGAAATGAAATGAAGTGGTTGAGTTTCATATCAAAGAATTTTTATTATTCTAAG
>NC_136507.1:61710026-61777526 GCF_053919585.1 Euprymna scolopes
AAGTAGTTATATCTACATTTTCTGTTTTTCGTTCTATTTTTGTGCGATATAACAGTTATCGAACTCGGGAATCTTTATGTTGAACTCGGGAACTTGTACAGAATTGCTAATGGAATACTTGATTTAACCCACAAGGTAGCATACTCTCGTTCCGTCAGCCATGACTAAGTAGAAATCTTAAGTAATTCGTAATTGTATCGCCGTACTCAGGGTGGAATCTACAGAAATCTGTGACATGAAACTGATTATTATTTAGAAAATTGTATCTGCTACGCTGCAGGTCTCTCTCGACTTCAACGGGAGGCACCTAAAGAAGTTCGGAAGTTATATCAACCGAAACGTTTCAACCGTTGGTTCAGAATCATTTTATAGATGAGGAATGATAATTTGTATATATTTGTATTATTCAGATTACTGTTCTCATCTTGGGTGTTGTTCACACAACTTATCGGCTATATACCCTCATGTCTTCTTTAGGTGCATTTTGTCGAACTCGAGAATCTTTCTGTTTAAATCGAGAATCTTTCTGTTGAACTCGAGAATCTTTTTGTCGAACTCTAGAATCTTTCTGTTGAAATCGAGAATATTTCTGTCGAACTCGAGAATCTTTTTGTCGAACTCGAGAATCTTTCTGTCGAACTCGAGAATCTTTCTGTTGAACTCGAGAATCTTTCTGTTAAACTCGAGAATCTTTCTGTTGAACTCGAGAATCTTTTTGTCGAACTCGAGAATCTTTCTGTTGAACTCGAGAATCTTTCTGTTGAACTCGAGAATCTTTCTGTCGAACTCGAGAATCTTTCTGTCGAACTCGAGAATCTTTCTGTTGAACTCGAGAATCTTTCTGTCGAACTCGAGAATCTTTCTGTCGAACTCGAGAATCTTTCTGTTGAACTCAGGAATCTGCACGAAATTTCCAGGAGAAGATTTTATTTAATCCTCGGGGTAGCTTAATTTAGTACCCTCAGCCATGGATAGATAAAAGTCTTAAGTAATTTGCAAACCATTGCACTCCAAATGAGAGCAAATGTTCAAACCGTTATAGATCTAACCTTTTTTCAAATGCTGTTTTTCGATATAAACTGGTTATTTTATGTCTGGTGTCTAATAAATGGACAAGTGTATGTACAATGTGACCCGCAACCAAAATGCTAACCATAAATAAAAATTCACAATCCTTTCTTTAGTTGCATTAAATATGGTTTAATAAAACTTAAAATTATATCTGACTTGCCCACCAAGTTTTATTCATGAATATCGAACAGTCTTTATTTTATTTTTATTCAAAGGTATGTACGTATTTATAAGACTTGCAAAATTGTCAATAACTTTGATACTCCCCTCTTTATATTTGCCCTAGTTCAGGCTGCGATGACCAGTTTCAGTTCAGGAATAATTTGGGGTTTGTTTTGAAAAATATTATCTTCAAGATAAAACCGCAGATAAAGATTTGGAAGATAAAGATCCATTAAGGGTGAAGCCTATTCAGAATGATAATGAGACGAGCACTGAGGTGTCCCCCGAATGTCATTGAATAGCGATAAAACAAAGTTGATTATACATTCATGGCTGAAATGTAATAGAACTATTACGGTATGTTTATGTGCGCCAAATATTTTCATTACTTTTGAAAAGGGTTATATATCTGACAATTTGGGATTCACCCTCTTCATACTGTTACATATTACTCATCATTAAATGCTTTTTGAGTGAAGTGAAGATATGATTTAACAAATGTACGCGTTTATTTCGTATATTTGATTTGATTGAGAGTGTGCTATGGTTCCATAAACGATAGTAAATTGAATAGATTATTAGTTTAATCCGAGAAATTATTTATAAAGTGATTTTAGTCACTAATTTGGTATTCCTGATACAATTGTTTCTGATAATATAATTCAATTTAAGAATAAAGAATTTAACGATCCCTGCAAATTTTATCCTATTAGTCGCGCGAGAACTGCCCCATACCATCCACGATTTAATGGCCAAGAATAACGCTTTGTAAATACGTATAAACGAGCATTAAGAAAATCAGACAGAAATGAAGTTGAACATGAATTGCTATAACGTATACAAACTGAGGAATGCCGCTATTTAAACTTATGTTGGCCAGGAATTCGAACGGTACTTCATAAACTAACAAAACCAAAAGTTAAAAATATAATATTGATTAAAAAACCCGACGAAAATATCTATTTTAACGACTATAACAATAATAGTTTCGCTGGAAGGAGAGATTATTACGAAAGCGATTTGTCGCTCAAAAAATGGTTAGATCATTCTACTGCTCCAAAAAGTATCTCACACCTGACGCAAACTTTTACCTGTGTAAGAATCAAACTCGTCTAGTTAGAACCACTGTCAATAACTCCCCTTTCTCTCTCGGTGTATCTAAAACTATACGGAACATCCATGAGCAAATTTTATTTCCAAGAACTACGCATCGGAACTGTTTCTCAGCTGATTACAACATGGTTGTTTCAAGTTTAATGTAAACAATTTTTTGGGAACCGTTCTCTTAAGTAATCAATTTCTGACCAGTTATAGCCATTGTTACCCATCTTCTCAATGCTTCACCACCCATCTGACAGACTCATAAACCTTTATCCTCGATTCGTTTTTAAACCTTGACAAGCGATAACTCATTAGTATAAAAAACATAAGTGTATATAATCCAATACCCGAAATTGATAATTAAATTAACTTACAAGAGATATACAGTTGAATCAGATCATTGTAGTAATTTCTATCGGATTACTAGACTGTGGCATTCCCTCCCTGTTACCTGCTTTACTGATTGTATTAATCTGCAGAAGTTTAAGCGTAATATGAACAAAAATCTTGTAGCTCAGCTTCCCACGGTCCCATGTTAGACCCGATCATAAACAGTAGCTCCTTACGTAGCAAGTGACAATATGTCTTGTTTGTGGCGAGAAAAGAGTTTAAAAAAATGTCCCCTGTTAGACACGATCCTAAACAGTAGTTCGTACATTCCAAGTGACAGCATGCCTTGTTTGGGGGTGGAAATAAGTTTTTTTTTTAAATATATAGGCAGGTAACAGATTTCTTTCATTATCGTAAACATTTTCAAATTAATGTTCAGGTTCCCACATTTTTTCTGGCTTTTCTGTAAGAAAATAGAAAATAAGCCAGTCGCTACCTTTTTTGAAATCAGCAACAGATTTACGAGACTGAAAAAAAAAATATAAAGACGCCTCATGTACCCGGAAGCGAATCTGAAAAAGTAGCGTTTGTCTAATTAAAAAGAGTTAATAAATAACGGTGCATTAGGTGTTTGGTGCCAGATATCTTCAAAGAATTGCGTGGCGATGTTCTTTTCCAATAATAGAAAGACAAGGATGGAGATTGAGAGAAAGACAGTAAGACAGAGAGAGAAAGAGAGAGGGAAAGAGAGAGAGAGAGAGAGAGAAAGAGAAAGAGATACAGGTAAAATGGAAATAGAAAGGGTAAAAAAGCAGGAGAGAAAGAAAAAACGAGTGTGTGTGTGTGTGTGTGAGAGAGAGAGAGAGAGAGAGGGAGAGAGAGTGCTAGAAAGACATTTAGTGATAGTATGTTGTCTCTCTGGGCAACATGCCAAGCATATAAATGGAGTCATTTGACGCAGAATAAAACATTGGCTATCTACTTTGATTTCAGGTTTATATGTAATAAAACATCTACTTACAAGCTAATAAAATTATACTGAATATATATATATATATATATATATATATATATATATATATATATATATATATATATATATATATATATATAGTGTGTGTGTGTGTGTGTGTGAGAGAGAGAGAGAGGGGGGAAGAGAAAGAGAGGAGAGGAATAGAGAGAGAAAGAGAAATAGAGGAATAGATAGAGGAAGGGAAAATTGACAAGAGTGAATAATTTATATGCATACTAGCATGGCCGCCCGGCATTGCTCGCCCGTTAAATAAGTTTCAATATGATCTCTTGATTAATGCAGATTTCGTATTTATTATTATATTATATTGGACCCAATATATAGTAATAATTTTAAAAAGTAAAAAAAAAAATGACTCGTGCGCTACCACCGAGAATCGAAACCAAAACTTTTAGACTACCATTTATTTTTTTCCTGTGAAGTTAATGCCTGAGCTATGAAGACATGTTTTCTGCAAGGCTAAAAATTAAAACAGGAACCAATAGCTATTACGTTACGCATGCATATTCGTAATGCCGTCGCTCGATCTACACCTGGAAAATTCCTCTTTTTTAAAAAAATTTTCACACTTTTGCACCGATTTTCCCCGGCTAAAAACCAAATATAAAGTTTCGCATGGGTTCGAATACCCTATATAAATAAAGTAGACAAAAAAAAAACCTGACAAAGGAGTTCGGTAGACAACATTTTTAAACAAATATAAATACGCATAAATAAATACATAGAGAAAGAAGTTTGTGTTTATTATAATCTTTTTACGCAAATATTATGCAAGTATAAATCATGTAAAATATCTGCATGAATATAATTACACGTAATAGTAAACTGAAGATGACCATACGATAAGAAAACCGAAAAAAAACTATAAGGAATTAATTAAAATGAATGATTAAAATAATATGCCACTAGATCGTTTGCTTATGAATGCAAGTCCATGACCCACGTATAACAAAGTTGTATTTTCTTTTTAAATAAATAGAAGAAAGGGCTTTCAATATGAATATATATATGCACACCCACACACAAAAAATATATAGGAGTATAGATATATTCATATATGTGTTACAGAAGATCAGAACATCATCTGTACCGTTGGTTTCAAATCCAAACTAAGGGAACCAATATCGGGTCAACTATGTCGGACCCTCTTCAGCCTCTATTACCAAAATGCACTCCTGAATTTCAGAATGAATTCCTCTTCATATAGAGTCTATTGATGTTAATTCAAGATTAGTGACCAACAGTTGTTTGATCGGCGACAATATTTTAATGACGTGGGTTAATATAATTTATTTCCCCTCCACGCTTCATTAACTTATATAAAATACTAGACTACCCGTGACCCGTTGGGTCAGTATGTTATATTAGCTATGGAATTAATCTATGAGTGTGACACTTGAGATGTAAAGAAAATAGTTTTTGTGACATAACAGAAACATTTCTATGAAAGTATATTAAAATGAAAAAAGAATATAGTGAGTCGTTCTGTTCATAATTGTTTATTTTTGAAAAAAAAAAAAACTTACACCCATTGAATTATAAGTGATTTGCCATACTTATAGGTAAATGTGCACTGAACAGATACCATAATACTTAAAGTTAAATTCAAATTTTGATGTATCTTTTTTTTTATTGTTAGTTGAAAGTACAGAATAGTTAAAAACACTCTCCCCATGTTAATAATGGCTTTTTAAATAGAAAATGAAAATAAAATGTAACTTTTTTTTCATTTATTTTAAACAAACACTCATGACCCATTGGGTCAAATATTTAATTTATATGTTAATAATAAGGTCAATAAAACTAATAAAGACAATGCTTTTCTATTTACATTTTTTTTTTTGTACAACTTGAGTGTTTTTAAGAAAATTTTTGTTACCCTTTCGTTTAATTAAGTGAGACTTCTTATCAGGTTCTAACAACTTTCTTATATCCGGGTTATTTATATCAATCCATTTCTTTTATTGAATATGTATCGCTGAAAAGCACGGGTGTTTATGCACTTATTGTACAGCAAATAAATATTGAATTTATATGCTAATAATAAGATCAATAAAACTAAAACAATACTTTTCTATTTACAGCATTTTTTGTACAATTTGAGTTAAAAAAAACCTGTTATGTTATCCTTTCACTTAACTCTACTGAGTGCAACATATAGTTGTCCATGTTGAAAGACAGGTTTGTCTAGATAAACTAAAACTTTCTGTAAAGTCTGTCCTTGAGACTTATGAATTGTCATAGCAAATGCTAATTGTATATGAAACTGAACTCTGACAAACGAAATATTGTCACCTCCAGATAAAAAAAAAATTTCAATCTTGGAATTAAAACAATTTCTCCTTCAAACTATGATGCAATAATTTTAGCAACAATCAAATTATTATTAACAATTGTTTGTTTGAATAATTTAAACGCGAAAAAAAAAACAATTGGGACGCTGAAAACGTACACAGTAAAACAATACGTTTTATTGTCGAGTTGATTATTTATTTGTAACGCAAATTAAAAAAACAACAAATTTTCTGGGGTTATTTATTTATGTTGGTAGTGTAGAAGAAAATGTATGAATGTTTTTTTTAAGAAAGGTGTATTAAAAATTGGAAAATATATAAAAATGGAGGGCGGTGGGTAAATCACCGTTGTAAATTGTTCTTATGTTTGTCAATGGGTCGAAGTAGATTTATTTGTAAGAAAATTGCGTTAAAATAACTTCAACGTAATACGAAAATGGACGATGTAAAAAAAAAGCAGAAGGTATTAACAATTGTTTATTTGGATAATTTAAATGCGAAAGAAAAATAGTTGGGACACTGAAAACGTATACAGTAAAACAATACGTTTTATTGTCGCGTTGATTATTTATTTGTAATGCAAATTAAAAACATATTTTCGGGGTAATTTATTTATGTTGGTAGATCGGAAGAAAATGTATGAATGTTTTTAAGAAAGGTGTATCAAAAAATGGAGAATAAATTAAAAAAAAAAGGACGCGGTGGGGAAATCGCCGTTTTAAAATGTTCTTATGGTTGTCAACGGGTCAAAGTAGATTTATTTGTAAGAAAATTGCGACAGTATAGTTGTAATACAGAATAGTTGCAAAATATCCCCACCTTTCCCATGTTAAATAATATTTTTTAAATAATAACGTTAATATTTCTGTGCGCAGCTCAAATTCTGCAAAAGTAACGATTTGTGTTTATTTGTTTACGCTGTTATAGGTTTATGTTTATGCATGCATGCGCAACTGAAAGTCGTAAATCGGATATGAGTTTACAACACCTGTTACAAGGTCATTTGAGTGTTATAATTATATATATTTAATGAGGAATTGCATTTATAGCAAACATGTTTGGATTGCAGAAAATATTGCACATTTTATTAACGATTGTATGAGTTACATTTTTAGAGTGTGATGGGAGGGCACTTTCTTAAACCAGAGTTTCCCAATGTGGGCTCCACGGAGCCCTGAGGCTTCATAAGTGAGGCTGAGGGGCTCCGATAGGCCTTTCTTAAAGAGGACGAAATGCTTTATATAGAAAAATTAAATGGCTGCAAACATGTAATTATTGATTTTTTACTGGAAAGAGTTTCAGGATGGTTTATGAACAAATAAATAAACAAGAAAATTCAATAATTTTTGATTAATCAAAAAACAAAAAATGGTTGTAAATACGAAAATATAGTAAAATCACACAAGAAAAATTAATGAACAAGTATAAGTTAAAATTTGAAATTAATGTTTTTCATATTTATTTTAGAAATCATCTTGTTAGTGCGCCGTAAAAACCTTTGCTTTCTCAGGGAGTCCCAGGTGTCCTGAAGTTTGGGAAACCCTATATTAGATCACATTTATATTGTTGAAGATTTTCGTTTAGTCTGATCAACATGCTGTATTTCTATTCAACGTTTTAAATACTTATTTAAACAAAAGAAAATAGAATCGTTTTTTTTTTGTTCAAGTAAACTTGTCTCAAAAAATATTTTAATTATTAATCATCAAGAGATTGTCGTACGAATTTGAATCTGATTTTGAACATGTCAAGATAATTCTTCACTGGTAATTCTTAGAGATCGTTGAGATTTGATGTAAGTTTGTTGAAAGAAGATCGACATTGTGTTGCATTGTGAAGGTATTGAAGCAAGTCGACCCACATGATGTACCTATTTACTATGCCTCCCCCACGGGACAGAATTAGACACCAGGGTCGTTTTTTAACGTGGAGAAAAGGTACAAAAATAAAAACTTGTCTCAGTCGTGAAGGACTGATCCTCCACCGAAAGAGAACAAGAAATGGAAGTGCAGCATCTGAAGAACAGATACTACACTTTGATCTTGACCAATAGATGCAAATTGATGCATCAAATGTAGCATGTCTGAGAGCGCGTGTAAGAGCCACTGAATAGACCTTTTCTAGCCTAATTTTTAAAACTATGTCTGTCTGTGTGTCTCCATATTTTCAAACTCTATCTCTTCCGATACTAAAAGTTTCAGAACGGCGCCATGGGCATCAAATGATTGGATTTTTTTATGGGTCTTTATCCGGTTAAAATAGTTTTGAAAGAGTAAAAAAAAAGGTGAAAATTGAAAAAATCGTTATACATTTTTGTACATTCATCTAAGTTTTCTTTATTCAATTCATATGCGTGTCACTTTGGTACAGTGGTAACGTCACCAGCTTTGAATGCCACAGTTTTGCTTTCGGTTTCGATTCTAGCTGATAGCATCCAAATATATATATTTTTTACTTTTGAATTCACAACTCTATAATAATATATACGAAATCTGGACAAATTATATCATATTTAAGCGTATATTTCGACCGAGCAAACCCGGGCGCCTCCCCACCCCGCTAGTATGAAAGAGAGATATAACTATCTATTAATTACGTCATCATAATATCTCAAGTAAGACGTCATATCGAACCTCCGAAAACGTGAGAAAATTAAAGTTAAAGGTGGATTTATTCAAATTAAGCGATTTTATTTATTTATTTATTTATTAAAAAATTGAACATTCATTTCTAATGCGTTAGAATTAGTGTTCGGACTACGTTTGCATATAATACATGTTTTTGTTGTTAATTCCCAACTCCCCAAAAGCAAAAATAATTGTATAACTATATATTTACAGATTTTAAACGAATCGGAATTAGAATCGGTAATTGTATCGAGTTCGGGAATTTAGAACGGAATCAGTAATTGTATCGAAATCGGAAAAATATTGGGATCGCCCCATCACTAGTTATAATAATGACAACTACAGCTTATGTAAAAAAAAAACTCTTTTTAGTGTGCATGCATGTGTATGTGTTTGGGGTAATTGTCAGTATATTCCGACTTGATTATTTAAAAAAAAAAAAAAATGGCTGCCAAGTCAACTGTAAAAACTGATAACCAACAAGTTATCCAATCAGGCAAACTTTGTGCTTATCAGGTAAACATCGGCTAACCCGGACAAATGAAACGACTGCAACGTGTGAGATGATAACGAGAAATAGTTTATGCGCAATCACAGAGCTGGTATAAAAATATTGTAAGGAAATTTTAAATTTAAAAATTTTAGAAAATCAATTTACTAAACGAAAAACGAAATTTTTTAAAATTATTTTTTTTCTCAAACGTTCAGTTGCGCGCGTCCTGCGTCCTTATCTAAAAAATACTTTGCTATTTTATAAAAATTTTTTGACCTTTATTTTCAAAATTTGTCTCTTCTATCCTCTCCGGACGTAGCAACACAAACAGAATGAGACAACAAAACAAATGATTTAATGATTTTATATATACAATGATTGTCATCGAAGGAAATTTACAGCATTGCTTGTTGTTCTAATATTTTGAATCTTAAGGAAAATGCTTTCACAAGATGTGACAAAATCCTTCTATTTTATTGTAAGAAAAATATTATCGAAAGCTTTTTATCCGGATTTCACTATCGTTTTCTACGGGAAGACATTTTCTGGCGATTCTAACTCTCACAAAATATCTCGACTTATATACAGGGTATCCCAATAAAATGTATACATTCTTTTAATGGCTATAAAACCAACATTTATTATAAGAAAGAATAGTTTTATACATCAAAATACTGTGAACAATTCTAGAAACCAGCTAATTATCGAAAGTGTTCAAATTGTTGGCCATTGTGGTCCATGAACAGCTAACAACGCTCACTCAATCAAAAACGTTCCTAAACAGTCCAATTAGTATGTTGACACATCTTCTTTCAATGGTTGCTTTCAACCCATTCATTGTAGCTCGTTTTGTGGTGTGAACCCTGTGTTTAACATGCACCCCACCAGGGAGGGGGTCAAACCTTGTGAGCGTGGACAGTCCTCGATACTTTTTCATCCTAACTATCTGTTTCGCAAGTAACTATCAAGATATGATCTTACGTCATGATAATAGTGAGAAAGTGCTTCATTTTGCTGGAGGTGCCATTTCGTATTCCTAAACATCTCTTGGGAACGTGGCATAGCGTATTCATGAAGCAAGTTCAGATAATTTAAAGCGTGTATACATATTATTGTATTTATTATATAAAAGACGCGTATTAGAAACAATCATATGCCAAATATTTCTTGTGTTTGAATTCTTGGAACTGGAGGAAAGTAGAAAGTAGATCTTGCGTTTATTTTCGGCAAGTCACGTAACTTCCACCTCCCTTATTTTTAGTCCTCACATTCCAGGAGCGTTGTTTCCGGATAAGAGGGAAGAATTGCTGTTTTCTGGGCAATAATATATTCCTTCTAACACTTGTCGTTGGCTTTTTTTCAGCTCCTTAAATCAAGTGGATTCATGCCTTGTCTGGAGCCATTTCCATAAAAAATAATGTATTAATTTATTTTACAATAAACCTGTTTGATATATAATAGGTTGAGAAGAAAGTTCTTGCGGAATTGTTAATTTTGATTTCAAATGATGTAATTCCACACAAGTTTTCGTTATAATGCCTTTACTTTATATATCATTTTAAAGAGCGTTTTTCGCTCTATCTAGTCACTTAAATTACAACCGTTTAAAAACAATTATGTCTTCTTTTAAGAACGTTGAATACAAGATGGAAAAAAGAAAATTCGCACAATTTTCTTATTTCAATTCCAGCTAGGCCGAGTAGCTGCTGAAACAGCTCGCGATATCAACGAAACGTTTGGCCCAGGAACCAATAGTGAACGTACAGCACAACGGTGGTTTAAGAAATTTCATGGCGACAACGAGAGTCGCAAATGATGAACATAGTGGTCGGCTATCGGATGTTGACAGCGATCTATTAAAAGCCTTAGTCGAAGCCAATCCACGCACAACAGTTCGAGAACATAGTGTCCTTCCAACTTATGTCTCCAATAGTAGCCCCTTACATCAAAGTGGCACTATGCCTTGTTTGAGGTGAAAATGGAATATCTCTCTCTCTCTCTCTCTCTCTCTATATATATATATATATATATATATATATATATATATATATATATATATATATATATGATTGCTGCATCTTTCCAGATGATCGGCATCACATTGAGTTCTCCCAATCTCGTCCTCCGTTTCATCTCAGATGACTCTGCACTCCTGCCGCAGATTTTCACATCTTGAAGCAGATGTGACATACAAATTCAGTAATTTCCACTCAGTTGTCTTCATCTGGAGGTTGAAGGGTATTCCTATGAACAATCACGTGTCTTCTCAAACCAGCAGCATACTTGCAAACTTTGCTGCATATTAAACAGATCGTTTGGTTTGAACTAATAGGTGCAAAGTTTACCTGAGCAGGAGTTTTGTGCGATTTAAGTTGGTTGACGTAGCCAGCTTTTGACAAAAGCACTCGTTCACAAGTGTCGCATTTCCAGCTCTGTGTGTCATAGTTAAGACCATCAATAAAACCTTTTCAAAGCTCTCGCTTCAGATTGCTGTGGGCCTGCTTTCTTTTCTCTAGAGCATCACAACTTTCACGTACAAGCTTTCGACACTTCGGCCTTTGCAGAGTAAGCTTTTCCCATGTGTCGATGTTGATTCGTAAGACTTTCAAATTATTCTTTGTAGAGTCCCTAAACCTCTTCCTGGGCTTATGTCGAGGGCACTTGCTATTTTCCAGCTCCCCGTAAAAAAATTGTTTTGGCAGCCGGCAATTTTTCATTCGAACCACGTGGCCCACCCAACACATGTGAGATCTGATTACAAAGTTTCAACACTAAAGCAACATGTTCTCATAAGGACTTCAGTATCGGGTACTTGTACTTGTCACTTGATGTTTAAGATACGTCTCAAGCATTTTTGGTAAAACCGTTCAGGCTATTTAATGTGCCTTTGATGCAATGTCCATGTCTTAGCACACAGGTCGTGTAAACGCAGATCCTAGTCCTGTCCGTGATGCCACGATAAGACCACACTCTCTTCTCCAACCTTCCAAAAGCTACAGATGTCTTCTGAATTCGTCTGTGGATTTCAGTGTCGAGAGAGCAATCCTTCGACAAAAAACTACCAAGGTAGACAAACGAATCAACTACTCTTAGTCTAACACCACAGACCATAATGTTCGGCTCCACGTATGTCTGGCCCGGTGCAAGAGTGAACATCACTTTTGTTTTAGACGGACTGATCTTTAGACCAAAGGCAATGCAGGAGTCAGCAAAGCTATCCATTATATGCTGCATATCATTCTCAGTGTATGACAGAAAAACAGCATCGTCTGCATACAGTAACTCCTTGATTAAGACATGATGCAGCTTAGTTCTGGCATTAAATTTTCTAAGATTAAAAATGCGACCTGTCGTTCGAAACTTTACATCACACCCTTATCGCAATCCCGAAACGCATGAGCAAGTAGAGAAGCAAAATATATATAGAAATGAGTAGGGGTAGGAATATCACCTTGTTTGACACCATTGTCAACTGGGATTTCATCAGACAATTTTCTGTTAAACGAGACAAGTTTTCATGTCCCTGTGCAGTTCCTTGAATATTCTAACAAAGGTTTGAGGACACCCTACTTTCTCTAAGATTAACCAGAGAGCATTCCTGCTGAAGGTGCTTTGGTCAGATCCACAAACACTTGATGCAGCGGTATCTGTTGTTCAATGCATTTTTCTTGGACTTGCCGGGCTGAAAAAATCATATCCATAGTTCCTTTGCCAGACCTAAAGTTACTTTGTGACTCTGGAATAGCATTAGAACAAGCATCCTCCAGTAACCTGTGTAATAGAAGTCGTATGAGAACTTTCCCAGTAGCTTCCAAAAGCGTGATCCCACGGTAGTGGTCACAAACATTCTTCTATCCCTTTCATTTAAACAGGGTCACTAAGACACCATCAATCCAATCCTGTGGACCAGGAGCACCTGCCCAGATTTTCTCAACAAAACAAAAGATAGCATCAGCAATATTCACACCACCAACCTTAAGTGGTTCCACTGGAACACCATCCAAACTAGGTGCCTTGTCAGCGCTGACTTGTGCGATAACCAACTGCACCTCAACCAGACTAGGCAAACGATCCATTCTGAATATGATATTACGTTGTGGTAGGCTATCAATTGCATCAGCATTTACTGCTAAGGGATTGTGAAACACATCAGTAAAGTGCTCTTGCCATCTTTTCAAGGTATTTTTTTGGATCTTTAATGAAAACAGAAGTATCTTTCGACATCAGGCGAGATATTGAAGAGGTAGGCGGACCAAATACTTGGCGCAGGAGACCATAAAATATTTTTCGAGTTCTTTGTGTCAAATGCCTTTTGGATCTGTTCCGTTATATTCATTCACCATTGGTTTTTCGTTTTTCTTAGCTCACGTTGACATGTGGCTTTGACCTCTTTGTATTGTCGCAAATTAGTTTTATGATCAGAATGATTTTCACGAAGTAAAGATTCATAAATTGTTTATTCATCAGCAACTGATTAATTTCAAGATTGCTGTCGTCAAATCAGTTCTTGTTCTTATCTCTCTTGAAGCCAAGAACTTCAACACCAGCAAAATAAACCTGAGTCTTGAAATTCGCCAATGTACCGTCAAATGCAAAATTATGAAGCTTTTCCGCCATACTCTTTTGAACTTCAGGTAACTTTAACTTGGCGACATCAATACGGCTAAGCCCCTTAACGCCACTATGACGAACTTTCTTACAGATTCGTGGATTAAATTTTCCTCTCACCAACTTGTGATCCGTGTCACATTCAGCACTGCCCATGACACCAATAGTATATGCATCTCGAAAGTCGCGTTTTCGAGTTATGATGAAGTCAATTAGGTAACCATACTTTGAACGTGGATGTATCCAAGTAGCTTTGGGCTTCAGTTTACGGCGAAAAAAGTGTTACAGATAGCAAGATTAAATTCTGAACAGAACTCTAGTAGCTTAAGGCCATTAGCATTCATGGTGCCAAGAGCACTCCAGATCTCATAGTCCATACCAACGCGGACATTGAAAAAATAACAATATTTTCATTAATTGGTGTAGATGCAACAACGAAGCGTAGAGACTCGTAGAAACACAAGATGGCATCTTCATTCGCTTGAATGGTTGGTGCATAAACCGAAAAAATAGTGATGAATCTCTTGTGTGAGAGAGGAACACAAAGTTTCATCCTGCGGTTACAGATACTGGAAGGAAATTCCATAGCATCAACCAAAGGTATTCTAATCGCAAAACCTACTCCATTTCTACGGATATCCTTCGGTTTACCAATCCAGAAGAGAGTGTAGCATGATGATACCTCTGTCATTCGATCTTCTCCAGAGAGACGGGTTTCTGATAGATCAGCAATATTTATATTAAGTCTCCGTAGTTCTGCAGTGACAAGCACTGTCCTGCACCCTGAACTGTTAGATGACTCTTTATCAAGCAGGGTGCGTACATTCCAACAGCATAAGTTGAGTTTTACTCCTTTTTTAGGATAAATATTTGTTTTCTTCCTGCTTACACGAATCATCGTTGGCCGCAGGAGACTAACCAATGATAGTATGACTGATGATTGTTGGTGCACCTTTTCTAGCACTTTCTCAAGACCTGGGTAAGCAGTGCTCTGCCTGAATAGGGCTGCTCAGTTACAGAACCCTCTACCCACCATAGTTTGTCTCTGTCATGTGAAGGCACAACAACGATGTTAAGATAGGGTTCCTGTCGCCTCTGTGCAGATTTGTGACCATACCCCCAACTGTACACGTTGCCACTCCTCCATCGCTATAGGACTTGCAACAGAAATGAACGACAGATAAAGATAAGATAGAAAAAGATAAAAGATAGATCTTAAATAACATCTGTATGTCGTTGTATTAAAGTGACAAGCGCTTGTACGACACAAGTGCAACTCTCTGTTTCCGCAACAATAACCCAGTGACAAGCCATTGCAAGATGACTGGTAATTGCTTTGGCCGCAGATTTCTCGTAAGATTTGTCCTCTCCAAGAAGGATGGCCTTCACCATGGCTTGCAGAAGCTCCCTCTACCCCTCTAATGTCATTTACCAATAACTGGGACTTAGGTAGCTGGGCACCGGAACCCCGTTAGCGTAGCAGAACTCACGACGTGCACGTAGGAATGATTGGACTGGGAGAAAATATATATGACGCTAGAGCATCTGTGTGCTTTTAACACACGCTCGCACCAATCGTTGAGCTATATATATATATATATATATATATATATATATATATATATATAGAGAGAGAGAGAGAGAGAGAGAGAGAGAAAGAGAGAGAGAGAAAGAGAAAGAGAGAGGGGGAGACCGAGAGAGATATATATAGAGAGAGATATGAAGCAGATGAAACAAAGTGTGGAGAGAACAGACGAACAACTGAGAATCTTAAGATTTAACAACTCTGCTGACACAAACATGGATAAACATGAGTACGAAAATATTGTAGAGATGAAACGATAACTTTAAGCTGATGAGCTGCAAAGTCAATTACTGTTCAGTTACCCACATCTGATGACGTCAGCGATATCTACGTTTGTTTTGTTCTTACGCAAATGTTAGTTGCAACTTAACATCGTTTTTTTTTTCAGCACATCAATCAGCACGTGAAAAAAAAATCTCTAAAGTGTATACACGCAGCACAGGTGTTAGCAAAAAAAAAAACTAAATAAAAATAGGATGTGAGAAAACATTTGCATAAATGCATTTCGTAAAACATGTGCACCTAAAAAATCCGGTTACATTAAATTTCTAAATATAAAAGATACACACACGCACACATCCACGTATATAACTATAAATGTCAAATACAGCCACAACGTTAAGACAGTCAAAAATGATCAAACAACTGCAAATCGTGATCTTCCACAAAACCAGCCGACTGCCTTTATTTCACAGACAATGCTCGATTTTAAAAACTTTTTCCTTAAAGGGAGTAATAATTATAAATAATTATTTTTATACCTAGAGACACCAGTGCTTCATGATTTCGCGATTATCAGTGCACTATATATATATATATATACATATACATACATACATATATATATATATATATATATATATATATATATATATATATATATATATATATATGCATATTATTTTTAAAAACAGTAATCTATGGACACGCGTGTTTCGGGGCCCTACGCCTCTTCAACGTAGTTTGACTGTTATAAGGATTCGAACCTTGAACATGTATTTCAGTCCAGCGCCCTAATCCATTACGCTATGATGCCATAGACGATACGTCCAAATAAAAACTGGGCGACTTTTTAAGAAAAACACCGGTTCTCTGAGGCAGAGACGTTAATCTTGATATCGTTTACAAAACCACATGAGCAGATGAACCATAAAAAAAGAAGCAGTAAAGTGTCTGTGGCATTATAGCGTAATGGATTAGGGCGCTGGACGGAAATGCATAAGGCCCAAGGTTCGAATCCTTACAATAGTAAAGCTACGCTGAAGAGGAATAGGGGTCCGAAACACGCGTGTCCGTAGATTACTGTTTTTAAAAATAATAAATAAATAAAAAATACGTCTAAATAAAAAATGGGCGACTTTCTAAGAAAAACACCAGTTCTCCAAGGCGGAAACGTTAACCTTTATATCGTTTAAAAAATCAAGAACAAAACCACACACACACACATACACATACATATATATATACATATATATATATATATATATATATATATATATATATATATATATATATATATTAAATGCATGTATACGGATTCAAGCTTTTAGGAATTGCATGAATGGCAAAAATACTGAGAAGTTAATAAAAATGACGATTAGACAATGGCTACGATGGAAGAATCTTTTCAAAAGTATCCTAAAGCATTTTTTATGTGAATACATACATATATATATATATATGTATATATATGTGTGTGTGTTTATGTATGTATATGTATATATATATATGTGTGTGTGTATATATATATATATATACTCAGCTAAAGAATGGTTAGATATTCTAGAGTTAAAGTAAAGTAAATAAGCCTCGATTATTTACATTTACATGTTCCAAGAATTTAAACCAAAACACCTTAGAATAGAGTACAATCGTTTCGTCAGCACAAGGAGGTGGAGGTGATATCAAGTTAACATTGAAATGATAGCATTGAATAATAAGATTATGACCTATTGAATTATACACGCTATGATTTGACTGTTAACTTGATCTCTACCCTACCCCTATGTGCTGATGAAGATTTATATCAATAAAGTTGATATTGACTTTGAAATGATCGTACACAGTTCTAAGTTGTTATTCTTTTAAATCCTTGGAGCATATGTAAATGATTTAATATCAATTTCGGTACGTATGTATTTTTAGTACCGTGCTGAAATAATAACGTTATTATTTCGAAAGCCTTTTTTGACATAGGGAGGGGACGGTGTTTTTGTAACTATTCTGTGCTTCAGCCTAACAATTTAATAAAAAAAAAATATTGTGAAACATGAATTTAACACGAAAAAAAAACTATTTTAAAATATCGCGGTACCAAAAGTAACTAAAGCATCTTATTTTTTTTTTTTTACACAAGAATCTCCATTTATCAAGGCTCGGAGGCCACTCGAGGGTAAGGGTTAATGGGTGTACATTAGTCAATGTGATTATAGCGTAGTAAACATAAGTAGTCGGAATTTTGTAAATTGGATTACTTAGGAGAACAGTTCATCAAGAACTTGTTTACGTTGGACTTGAAAACAATCAGATTGTAGTCAGCTGGAAAGCAAGCAATCAGAAGAGAATTCCACAGGCGTGCAGTTCTAAGAAAGAAACTTTGTTCATGGAATCTATATTTAGGTTTAGGCACAAATAAAGAGTGTGGGAAATTATTGATAGTAGTTTTGACTAGACGAGTGTTTTCATGAAAGTTTGGCGAGGGAGGACCATAGATTGAAGCTCAGATGAGCTCTCTTAAGATAGTGGCTTGCTATTATTTTTCTTTTCCATGTTCAAAACTGTAAATCCTAAAACAGAAACAACAATTTTCCAACCAACAACCAACAAAGCGCCATGAATAAATGTGTGAAAATATAAAGAATTTAAAGCATCGAAACCTTTTGAAAAAATATATAGATTTGCATTAAATAACCCAAAATGGGTTGATATGCACTATAACTATATTGATTATTAACAAAAGATTTTAGCAAAAGGCAGAGGAGACTGATAGAGGCGATCACTTTGCAGATTACTTCTATCACCAGAGTGCTTGAACACTGGTACTTCAGATGCAATTTTTCAGCTATCGTGAAGTAAGTTTCGGAAAATATTTGTTACATAGTTTGGAGAAGACAGGGACAAGCTCGGCAAAGCATTTACTTTATTAATATAGAAGGGATCAGATCTGGTTCACATGCTTTGAGAGAACATTGAATGGGAGGATGATCAGATTATCAAATATAGTTTCTTTTCGCAGTAGGAAATCAGGGAGGGAGTAGTTTGTGGAATCCAAGATGAAGTTTAAAGAGAGCTTCTGTCCTTCTCCGCTGACATTCACGCGACATCGCAGTCGTTTGATTCTCTATAGTTAACCCCAAGATTATATATTTTCCAGAAATCGCGAGTTCTTTATTTTTGCGACTCAGTGGGTTTTCTGATCAACTTAGTGTACCTACTTTTAGTTGCGGCTATTACATTCTTGCTGCAGCATCAACAGACCATTGCAAGAGTAGGTTTGTAGGTTGAATCGGCGGAATTCTTGCTGCTTATGCGCAATAGCAATGCACAGGTAGAAATGAACTATTATTGAGAGTCCGGCTTACTATAACATTTCAGCGTTATGTTTATCAAATTGTTATATATTTTTATTTTATTAGGACTTTTATGAAAGTAATGTAAATTGTATGTTACCGATGTCTGTTCGTCTGCGTTATACATTCCTTAAGTTAGGAAGTTTAGAAGGGAATAATTATTTAGTTATTAATTCTCCCTTTTTTCTTTCTTTCTTTCTTTCTTTCTTTCTTTCTTTCTTACTCTCTCTCTCTCTCTCTTTCTCTGACGCCTATTCTCTCCAATAAAACCTTGAAGAAACTCAGCGAACGTCTTCTTAATTATTTCCTGCATGAGAAGTTTTATTCGTCTTAGTTAAGAGGCAGTCGCTGAGCACTAGACGAAACGGAAACTCATGAAAAACGGTGACTATAAAAGCGACGATGAAACGAATAGACCAGCACGTATAAACACACTATGCATGTATGCATAAAGACTCTTATTTCGTTATTGATCGCTCATTAATGAAAACATGGCATCATATTATCTGATCTCTAAACTTTATGGAGAAAGAGAGAGAGGGGGAGGGAGAGATTGAGAAAAGGGAAACGTGGGCTGTACGTCTGAATATAAACGTCGTTATTCTATCGCTATTTACACTTTTCTTGTCCTTGCTCCTTTCAAGTGATCAATTTTTTTTCACGGATTGACGACTTCTAAATACATTGCTAATCTTTTGGGAATTGGTTGATGACGTGTAATATTCAGTATATCACACGATTTCCTGCTGAAACATATAAACAAATTCACACGGAAATAAAAGAATAAATAGACACGAGTTACCCATTTTTTTTTCACTGAACTTGAAGCTGCTGACTTTATACGCGTAATGTATATATATATATATATATATATATATATATATATATATATATATATATATATATGTGTGTATATATATATATATATATATATATACTTTCGCCAAACTTTCACGAGAAACACTCGTCTATCTGAAAACGTTATCAACAATTTCCCCTACTCTTTATCTGTGCCCAAACCTAAATGTAGATTCCATGAACAAAGTTTCTTTCTTAGAACTGCACGCATGTGGAACTGTCTTTCGTTTGCCTGCTTTCCAGCTGACTACAATATGGTCGTCTTCAAGTCTAATGTAAACAAGTTCTTGATGAGCCGTTCCAGTTAAGTTAACAATTTTACCGAATTTACATTACTAACGATTACTTTATTGTCTAATTGACTACTGTACACTTTTTAACCGTTATCCTCGAATGGCCTCGGAGCCTTGATAAGTAGTGATGCCTATGTAAAAAATAATTTTGAAATGAATAGTACAAATATTTTCATATGTACACACAGTAGTGTTTTATGCTTACGCAATCATCAGTGTAGGAAGTGATATTGCTAGTCGGAGGATTCGAACCCAATCAAAAAATTACACTTGACTACGTAGGATAGCATTCTACTTTAATCGACAATTAACACACAAATTGAGGGAAACTAAGTACATATAAATGTCAAGTCGGACACATATAGTAAAAGTCAGGGAGTATTCAACGATAGGAGAAAATATTAGTATTTTTACTATTATTATTATTTACCGTGGCATCACAGATAGGAAAGGATCTGCGTTTACAAGACTTGTGTGCTAACTACACTGTTGTGTTCATCGGAGGCATAGACATTGCATCAAAAGCAAATAAAATGGTTTGAAGATTTCACCAAAAATGTTTGAGATGTATCTTAAACGTCAAGTGCAAGCACAAATACCCGACACTAAGTTCCTTGTGAGAGCATGTTGCTCTAGTGTTGAAACACTTGTAATCAGATCTCACATGTGTTGGGTGTGCAACGTGGTTCGAATGAAAGTTTGTAGGCTGCCGAAACAATTTTATAGGGAGCTGGACGATGACAAACGCCCTCAACATAATCCTAGGAAAAGGCTCAGGGACTGTACAAAGAACAATTTGAAAGCCCTACAAATCAACATCGACACGTGGGAAGAACTTACTCTGCGAAGGCCAAAATGGCAAAAGCTTGTACGTGAAAGGTGTGATGCTCTAAAAGAAAAGAAAGCAGGCCCACAGCAAAAATTTAATTCATGGTCTTTACCATGACATACAGAGCTGAAAATGCAACACTTGTAGAACGAGTGCTTCTGTAAAAAGCTGGCTACGTCAACTACCTTTGTACCTATTAGCCCGAACCAAACGATCTGTTTAATATGCAGTAAAGTTAGCAGGTCTATTGCTGGTTTCGGAGGACATATGATTGTTCATAGGAATACCCTTCAGTATTCAGAGGAGGTCACTTCAGTGAATATTGCTCAATATGTCTGTCACATCAGCTTAAAAGTGTGCAGATCTGTGGCAGAACTGCAGAGTCATCTAAGATCGCATAGACGACTAGATGGAAAGAATTCAATGTGATGGCGATCATCTGGAAAGATGCAAGACTCATCATGTATATATGTATGTTTGTATGCATGTTTTATGCATGTATGTATGTATGTATGTATGTATTATGTATGTTATATGCTACTGGTACCATGTAACCCAGTACTACCTGCCTCATGGTCGGGTCACCGGCGACTAAACTGGTTCCCCCACCAGACTTATTTGGTGAGGAGGGCGGCTAGTCTCCCTGGAGGATTAAAAACAAGACCTTCCAAAGGGCGAATGAACTCTTTTTCTGGGTAAACGGCCAACTAGCACCGTGTATATTTGTGTGTGTATATGTGTATTGGGGTGGAGAGGGCTCCCGTAAGCCGTGGTGAAGGCAACCTTTCTAGGAGAAGCAAACCTCTGATTTAAAAAACCATAAAGGGGAAGACCAGTACCCGCATTAAGCTGGTCTGCAGTTTAATTTGTTGCTGGCTATCTTGCTCTTGCTTGTTGCTGGATCTCAACATTTTGAACCGAGAGAGAGACTTAGCTGTCGTACAAAGCTAAGACTCTGTAACATCATCTTTGTATAGATACTCCCTCAGACATTTGGGCTCATGGATTTTAAATGTCTGAGGGAGTGGCACTCGTCTGACAAGACGTTGCAATCATCATTATGTATGTATGTATATATTATGTATGTATTATGTATGCATGTATGTATATATATACATATATATATACACACACATATATATTAAAGAAATTACAATGTAATGAACTAAAAATCGATATCTTATCAAAAGTGCTATATACATTTGTAGAGCTTTTCGACGTAAATTATATATTAGAGATATTTTGTTGTTTATATAATTTAGTAATTTTACGATGTTTGTATAATTTTACGCCTCTCAATCTCTCCTCTCCATCCTCCTTTCTTTCTCTCTCCTCTTTTTCTCTCTGTTTCTCTGTCTCTCTCTCGCTATATATATATATATATATATATATATATATAAAGATATTTTCCATGAGACTGACCACCTTGAACCAAGGAGCTTAACTGATAATAGAAATTCAAAAACAAACAATAAATACGCGTAAATATAGGGGGAAAAGCAGAAGAAATAATAAATACGAAAAAATTGGAAATTAAGCCAAAAACGTAAAATAAAAAATAAAAAACATACGAAAATAAGATTGCAACGTGGGGATGGAATTTATTTTTCTCAAACGAACACACCAGGTTTATCATGTACCAATTAACTTTTTGTTAACAACATTGGATAGAAATCGCATATGAGGAGTTGACGTGAGGATAATTTCTATGAAAATATAAAATCATAGAATTGCCATTCCATTAACGAAACGGCTATAATGAAGGGATCCAAGGTGAAATAAACAAGGGTTACATAAGAAAAAATACAAGTCTTTGAAATATATACATATATATAGACTTTTATGTAATATACTGAGTTCGTGCAATCCAGTAAATTTTCATATACCAATAAGTTTTAAGCCAAAAAGAGTATGCTTACAGAGTAAGCTACAAAATTATCATATTTCATAACTGAGCATTAATATACTGTGTAAGCAAAATCAAGACTTCAAAAAAGATGTTGATGGCAACAAAAAGTGTATTTCATTTTACGTTACAGTTGTTTCCATGTCCAGTCGACAATTTCAAACATTATGCCAGCATTTCTTCAGACTTTATGAATAAAAACACTTTTGACAATAGAGCATTTTTGAAGAGAAAGAAAAAGAAAGAAAAAGGAAAAATTCCCTTAACGGAAAAAGCATGTGAGAAACATTTACCTTTGCGGTAACTACGGAAAATCCCAATTTAATATTAATATGTCACCTAATTTTCGTATCCTTATTTAAGAACAGAGTTATGAGAAGTTTCCACAGAAACCCCTTAGCCATTTAAAAAATGTTTTTATATATCCCATTGGTTGGGTTCCTTAATTAGATTTCGCTGTTTCTTTATTTCCCATAATTAATTTTTTATAAAAGAATTCTTTAATTTTTATTTCTATATTTATAATATGGCCGTAACAACCTTGAATTAACGTTACGGTTAATTTTAGTTTCGTATTAGTGGACAGTAATGTTTACAGATTATCGTGTTTTTAGTACCTATATTAAAGACCATTTTAGGTGTAATGTTTAATTGCATATGAGAATAAAGAAAAAGACTGCATTATATATATAAATCCTTGTACAACATTTCGAGTGGGGGGGGTCTAATTTATTTATTATTATTTAATGTTTTAAAATTCATTGTCATTCTAATTAAATATATGTTTTCATATCGTTACTAAAAACAATTGCGAAGGGAGATAATCCAATTATGTTGTTAATTGCTAATAGTTAATTCTGTTGGAAAAGAGGTCGATTTTATTTCCTATGACAGCTAAAGGGCGATAATTCAGGCCGTTTGATGTTTTCTGTCTATTGATTATTAGAAAGCGTCTATGATTTAATAATTAATTTAATCAAACAGATCCAGAACGTGCTACGATAGCTTATTTAACGTATTAAAGATATAAATTATGTTTTTAATCTTAGAAATTTGTTTTTACCCCTGTGTTTAACTCACATTTGTTATTAATCATTTATGCTGCTCATGTCTTCAAAGCCAGAGTTTTAATTCGTGTGTTGTATTATTGGGTATCTAAATAAAATAGAATATATCCTCTAATTATTATTCTGACAGCAAAACCACCCAATAGCTACAAATGTGTTTTGCACCAATGAGAAGATGTCTACTCCTGCATTTATGGGTAAAAACATCTAAAACAAGAAGTGAAGTAAGTAAATAAATAAACCACCATGGAGTCTACAAACTTAAGATGTCAGAAGCACAAATCAATTGAATTAATTTTACAATCCCCAAATTGCTAATTTAATTTTTAATAATAACTAGTTTATTGTTAAGTTGTTTTATTGATTTGAAGAGGGTACCACTTATTTCACCATCAATACTGCTACAACTGAATACAAAAATGCTCACCGTTATGGAAAAAATTCCATTCTTAGATGAGCTTTATACTTTATTTATATTTCTTACCCTGTTTACAATAATAGAAACAATATTTGCATGTTATATTTGGATTTATCATTTAGATTATAACACTCCTAGCAATTTAACTCTACATTAAAATTTAATCCTAGCATACGATGATCCTTATTGCTGTAAAATGTTATATTTAAGGCGTGATAGCAGAAACCTATTCCTGTGAAAACATCCCGTATGGTTTTTAGGGAACTAAAACCTGAAGAAATCCAGAGGTTGTGCTTAATTTTGGATTTTAAGGTTGGTATGATTCTGTCTAGTATCTTTTTACTGATATTACCTATGTCGGATGTGCATGGGGCTATAATATATATATATATACAGACAGATAGAGAGAGAGAGAGAGAGAGAGAGAGAGAGAGAGATTGAAAATAAAGAGGAAAATGACGAAATTATTTATTATATTCATCAATACTTCGTCTTTATTTCAAGATTTTCTCAAGATGATTAGTGTGAAGAAATAACAGTTAAATACAATATTCGAAAATATTTGGTGCGTTTTTGATGTGTAAATAATATTTTTGTTTGTTGAAATGCTTTGTTTTGTCTTGTGGCGGCATTCACAACAGATCAGTTAAGCCGGCTCTTAATGAATTCACCTCATCTCGCACGAAAACTGACCAAGCCCGCCAATCCATCGCTAACGCTGACACTATCGACAGTTAGTTACGATTCCAACGGTGAACACTGTAAAATGTCGGACTCAGAATCGGTTCGGTGTTTTACTTAACAGTTTTGAGCAACGTTTTTAGTCACGTACAGTTCGGTAGTATAAATTTGCTGATGAAAGGAGATGAACTGTATAAGACGTATCGCAGTTTAATTGTGTTAGAGTTTGTAATGAATGCTGATTCAAGAAGTCTTAGTCAAGATTTATTTACAAGATGCCTTCAATAAGTTTCCAGACTTTTTTTGTACAGGCATTTAAAATTGTCGTAGACTCTTGAAAATTCAGAATGTTATTACTAGTGACGGAAAGATTCCGATAATTTTCCCGATTCCGATACAATTAACGATTCCGATTCTTTATAAATCTCTAATTATTTAACTATAGATTTGTTATTTCCTCTGATTTTCGTCAGAACATGTTAAATATGCAGATATTTTCTTAATCGTCTCAACACTAGTTATTACTGTACATCGTATAAGATGACTGACCAATTTTAATGATTTCAAATTCAGCTAAAGCAGGAACTGGAATACACTCTACTAAAGCGTGACTGTCACAGCTATTGAATTTCAAAAGTACAATCTGGACACGAGGACACTTTAGAAAAACGATATGCAATAAAAAATTTTATTTGAAACTTGAAAAAAATGTTACAGAGACCCATGAAATGCTTCAAACTGCTTTTGGACTATCTTGCATGAATCGAGCATCAGTTTTTGAGTGGCATAAGAGATTCAAGGAAGACAGGAAGCCTGTGAGTGATGATAAGAGGTGTGAGAGGAGTAATGAAGAACACCAAAGTTGATTGGCCAAATAAAGAATTTCATGAATAAGGACCGTTGTGTTTCTATAGAGACAATAAGTGCAGAGTTTGATGTTATTGTCGGAACTGTCCACAAAATTCTTTGCGAGAAACAGAAGATGCGGAAACTTTGCGCGAAGTTTGTCCCAAGGATGCTCAGAAAAGACCAAGATGGACATCTACACAGTTCCTCACGCTTCCTATAGTCCAGACCGTTCTTCTGATTTTTGGTTATTCCCTAAGCTAAAGGAAAAGCTTAGAGGCTGTAGTTATGAGACAATTATGAAAGAAGCTGTGACGACGGTCATTGACACGTTTACATTACTTCCAGAGCTTCCATGGGGGGTTCTAGAAGTTGTGAGAACGATACACCAAGTGCATTGCAGCCAGAGGAGATTACTTCGAAGGTGACTAGAGTCCATATTTGTGCTATCAATAAAAGTACTCAAACGAGGAAGATCAGGAAACTTATTATAAGTACCTATATATATATATATATATATATATATATATTTGGTAATACTGGTAATTAGTAAAAACCTGAAGAGAGTGCTCAATACTATTGCAGAGCAATTATGCGTTTTATTACCGTTTTATCTGTTTGGTTACATATGTTTCAGATGTTGGACCATGTTGGACTTCTATAAGGTCTGACGAGGCTGTTAGATCGTAAACATGGTCCAACATCTGAAACATATATAACCAAACAGATAAAACGGTAATAAAAAAAGTAAAACATATATATATATATATATATATATATATATATATATATATATATATATATATATATATGAACAGTATAATTTATACAACATTAAAATGTGAAAAACCTGTATAAAAGATAATGTCAACAATTCCTTTTGTTTTATAACGTTGTCATTGAGTGATGTATAAATATTATGTAACCCGCCTAAGAAATTACTTTCTGTTTCGTTTCTTTACCGAATATTTTTTCAAAAGCCGTTTTTGAAAACCTGGCGCCCGAGGAACGAAAACGTTTTTTGATTGGCGTTTGATGTTGAATTCTCTTTGAACGATATCCGCATCGCGGAAGATGTTTACACAAGAAAACATGCGGACGAAAATGATAACGTTTCTCGGTCGACACACACACATATTTACAAAAGTTTAAGTTATTTATATGCATATAAATATATATATATATATATATATATATATACATATATATATATGAGTATACACATATATACATATATACATACATGCAAACACATACATATATTAGGTTACATGTATGTATACGCACTCACTATATATATATATATATATATATATATATATACTAGTAGGCTACCCGGCATTGCCCGGTTGTAAAATACACTTAAATATGATATTTTGATTAATGCAGATTTCGTATTTATCATTATTATATTACATTGGTTCCAATATATTAATGATTTAAAAAGTTAAAAAAATTATTCGTGCGTCACTACCGAGAATCGAAACCAAAACGTTTAGCTTACGACTTCTTTTTTTCATTTGATGTTTATGCTTGAGGTTTGAAGACATGTTTGTTACAAAGCTAAAAAATAAAACATTTACCAGTAGCTATTTCGTTACGCATGCATATTCTTAATGCCGCCATTCGACCTTCGCCTTGCAAATCTCATGTTTTTTTTTTTTTTGTAAATTTTTACATATTTTCCTCGGCTAAAACCTAAATAAAACGTTTCGCATGGGTTCGAATACCCTATAAATTAAGTTTTATGTTTGTACACCAAAAGCTGACAGAGGAGTTTGGTAGGCAAAATTTTCAAACAAATATGTACACGCATACATAAATATATATATAATACACGCATACATAAATGTACAATAATAACAATAAATGTACACGCATACATAAATATATATATAATAATAATAAGAGGTATCTTTTTACGGGAATACTATTCAAGAATAAATAATGTAGAATATCCGCATTAATATAATTACAGACAATAGTAAACTAAAGATGATCATCCCATACGAAAACCGGAAAACTAATAGGGAATTAATTAAAGTGAATGTTTAAAAGAATATGCAAATTATCTAGATCTTTTGCTAGTGAATGCAATTCCACTATCAACGTTGTATTTTCTTTTTAAATATGAGGAAAAAGGAGTTTTTTAATATGAATATCAATACACAAAAACACCCAAATTTATGGAAGTATATTTTATTGTTTTAGACACTGAGCCTGACAGATTTGGTTTTTTGTTTTACGAGACATCCACCTCTTTTGAGTTTTTTTAATGCCGAATCCAGTAATTTTGGAGAAAAAAAGTTTTATGCCTGTAGTTTTTTTTTTTTTTTTTTTTTTTTAAGTATCTTACTAGTCTGGGTGTATGGAGGTGTGTGTTGAGCAAAAATAAAATAAAAAGTTAAAATAGGCAGGCAGACAGGCTCGAGCCCGTGAAGCGACGGCGGAAAAGAAAGTGGAGGTGTGTATAAGGGTGTTGGTTGAACAATGAAAAAAAAAAAATTTAAAAAATTGCGAGCGCAAAAAAAAAAAAAAATAGTAGTAAGCAGGCTCGAACCCGTAACGCACCAGAGGAAAAAGAGGTGAAAAAAGAGCGGTTTTACCGATGTGCCTACTGATTGTGACGTTACTTACGCCGAAATAATGCCTTTTATGCGACGTCGAGGGTTGAATGACATGTAAAAGACGTCAGCGAAAAAACCGACCCTCCCTGTAGAAAAGTGCTCAGTGAAGGAATTAATGTTTCTGACCAATTGTTCGATATTTGTTGTCCGAAGAGTCGATCTTCAAAATGATAACGATCTCGTGAAAATCCATCGCCTCTGTCGAAAGTTTTAGGCAGACATACATACATACATACATACATACATACATTTAAACAGACAGGTTAGATTTATATAATAGACTAGCGAGGGGTACCCGACATTGCCCGGGTGTTTGGAGGTGTGTGTGTGGGGGGGATTAAAAAAAAAGTAAGTATGAGGATCGAACTCGAACCGTTGAGGCAAAGTTGTAAATTAAAGTGTGAAAAAAAAGGGCGACGTTAACGATTGCCCAACCGCGAGATGCTAACGGAAACACGTTTGAATTTATTTAATTACTTGGATTTAGCAGGTGCCCGTTTTAATGAGTTAATGCGGTCAAGTTTGACTGCGGGGTGGTATTCATTTACTGCTGGACGCTTTTTCCCCCTCCCCCAAGATGTTATAGGAAAAAGACTAACCCACATGCGGCGAGCGACAAATATTGAATATTTATCTTCCCGAAATCGAGCAAATTAAATAGACAAGCGAGCTTCGTTGTTAACTGTGAGATATTACGATTTATATGTGATATAAAAAGTTTTAAAAAGTTGTGAAGCGAGCGACCGCTTCTCTGAAAAAAGCCTTTTGTTGACATACTTATTTTTTGTAAGCGTATTTTTTTTTTACTTCACATGTTTGACTTGACTTTATTTTTCGTTTAACTATCGTATCTACCTATTTTGAATGTGGTAATAACTTTGGTAACGTTGCCATAGCGTAGAAGTTCATAGTTTAGCTTTAATTAATTTTTTTTTTACCGATAACAACATTTTTAAATTGTAAATTCAGACCGCCATTAGAGGTTGCTGACGTCAATATCACGTGACATGACTCAGCGGATTTTAAATGTAAGTTGACCCAAAATAAACGGCCACGTGTATACTTTATGTAGAAGAGTTGGAGGCCGTATTTTTTGGGGCAGTTATAAATCGATTTAAAAATATGTAATGTTTAACATTAAAATGTCACTTTTTGCCCCCCCTGCAGAAAATCGATCAGTTGACACACTTCTGATGGTCACTTTGGGCCAATTTTTCGATATTTGTCGTCTGGAAGGTGTGGCTTTCATATGAGACCAAGTTTGTGAATTTTTGTTGTGTCTGTCGAAAGTTTTTAGCAGACACACAAACATACATACATACACACAAACATACACACATTTTCGCTTTTATCTATATAGATATAGATGGCGGTTAGTTTGATTGTTTTATTTTATGGTATATCACTCCTTTTCTTGGTTCAGCTATTTTGGTAAATGTTTTTATGCTTCAAGTTATTTATATCTTCAAATATTTCTGGTTGCTTTGTAGAGAAAAATTGTTTTGTTTTCGACATGATTGAGTTTTGCAGAGGAAAACATGGAGGTTTGGTGCATTTAAGTCAGGAAACCTATATCAGATATTAGAAAACAAATATGAATATAATGCATCCCGAACAACTTCATGTCGATATATCTAGTATTTCATAAAGACTGTATTTCATAAATGTAGACTCAAACACCTCATAGAACCAACGGACCGTTAGGTAATTCGTTCACACATCTTCATGAGTAGTTGTGTCATTTTTTTTTTATTATTATTCTGACATGTTTTTAATAGCACGTTAAGAATACCAGTCCTGATTTTAATATTCATGCTACGTACAACAAAGAAATAAATTCGTTCCGGCTCGAGTAGTTTCGTGTATACAAAAATTCAACTTTTATGAATGCTCAACTTTGCGGAGTGGGTAAAACCGGAAACGATAGTCGAAATGACACCCGTATGACAAGTATTAAATGGCCGTGTGAATACACTATACAGTAAGATTTCAAAAGAACACACGCACATACACATGCTACGAGGAGAGTTGAATGCATACTAAAAACCATCTCGCTTTCTTTGTACCTACGCTGTGTGTTGTGCTCTTTTGTTCATATCATTATTATTATTATTAGTAGTAGTAGTAGTAGTAGTAGTAGTAGCAGCAGCATTAGTAGTAGTAGTAGTAGTCACTAGGAATTGTCACACAGGTTGTCATCAGAAATGATTCACTAACAACTGATGATGTCCCCTCAAACCTGGGTCAGAACAATTTTTCCTAGATTTCTAGTATTCTGTATCTATTTCGATAATGTTTGCAAATGAATTTGCGTTATCGCAACAGTTGCTTGCCAGCGACTTTTGGCTCGCAACGACCATTGATATTCACTGGAATTTGAGTCGCAATAAGCCTCCCGGAGGGCCCAGCCCTCTTCCCATTCGTCAAGTGGAAGTCTGGTTGGTGCATTCTACCGTCAGTCTTTCCATCATACTTAATCTTTCTCAACTATTTCGTGTGGTGTCAGTGGATACGGACATTACATATTATTTTCTTTTTGTGGATGGGGCGACCAGTTAACTTACGATTTTGCGATTTTGGTTTTCTTGGTTCCATGTGGAGTTCCTCTATATTTTTGTTCTATTTCTGTTGCAGTTTCTATATTGCCGGCTAGTATTTGTAGATGGTGTGGATTGGTTTCCGCATTCGAGGGTTCCACTTCTTCTTCTTCTTCTTCTTCTTCTTCTTCTTCTTCTTTTTCTTCTTCTTCTTATTATTATTGTTGCTATCAATACTATTATTATTACTATTATTACTATTACTATATCATTATAACTATTTTTATTACTCTTATTAATACTATTATTATTATTATTTTTTTTTTATTGTTATTACTATTATATTATTATTATCACTATTATTAATATTGTTATTACTATTATTATTGTTACCATTATAACTATCATTATTTTTTATTACTATAACCGTTGTTATTATTATTATTATTATTATTATTATTATTATTATTATTATTATTATTATTATTATTTTCAGCCGTTGCTGCCTTATGGCCATAAGCACTTATAGGAAAGTCTTCTGGTATGAAGAGCCTGTCTAGAGTTCTCAATACAGTCGACAGTTTCATAGGGTAATATTATGGAAACTCCTGCGACGGATCTTGAACCAGGTGTATCGGTAGCAGTGTCAGAAATTTCGTGAAAACTATTGAATAATTCCACCCGCCATCTTTCGAAGCTTATAACTCCTCGAAAAATGTCATTAAAGCTCTAATTTTTTTTCAATTAAAGGTGCAAGGACCAAGGTTTCATTAAAAAAAACACAAAAACAAACAACGTTGTTTTTTTTTTTTAAAGGGTTTTAAACTTCGGACTTTACAGGTAAATTTCTAAAAAACACTACTTTTTTTGTTTTTAAATTTGAAGATATTATTTATTGATCT
Source organism: Euprymna scolopes (assembly GCF_053919585.1). Taxonomy (NCBI): domain Eukaryota; kingdom Metazoa; phylum Mollusca; class Cephalopoda; order Sepiida; family Sepiolidae; genus Euprymna; species Euprymna scolopes. Next base: position 61,741,864 of record NC_136507.1, read on the forward strand.
TTTATCTTCAATTTGTGATATATAAAACTTTGGTACATAAATTAATTATTTACTTTTTAATAGACATTTGAAAATGGGGGCCGTGAATTAAAAAAAAACGTTTGTCTAAAATATTATATTCGATTTATTGAAAAGAGCATAACATTTCACATTAACCCTGAAAATATCGTAAAAATAGAATCAATAGAAAAATTTTGATAGATTTTTAAAGTTTAAAAATTGAAAACTACTGAACTCGTAACATTCAATTAATTTCATTACTATTTTTTTTTAAATATTTCTATTACTTTTTATACAACTTTAATAGTTTATTTTGGAAGTATAATCCATAAAGAAAATAAACAACCCACCTTTAAAAGAGAAATTACGAGTTTTTTTTTTTTTTATATTTTATTTGCAGTTTCGTGTTAGGGGTGTCAAAAATTCCTACAAAAATTCTGATACTCCTAGTGTATCGCGCTTGCCCTTCCAATGGACAATTCTAGTAAAGTTGATAGATCTTTACCGCATGGGTAACAGCTTACTTTTCATACTTACGTGCCTAACCTTTGTGGTCTGAAGGACACAACATCATAGTCTTTCCAAACTGAAGAGTGATAATAATGTTTGTATTGCAACTTGTGATTTTTGATTTAAGATAAAAAAAAAAAAAAAAAAAAAACCAGCAACCTTGAAATAATACGTAAGTTAACGCCATCCGTCGAAATACGAGCAACAGAGAAAAGCTCTAGTAAGCGATGGTGTCAAATACTAAGACAAAAAAAATCGATACGTGTAAAATCGATTCTCAGTTATTCGGTTGGCTTGTATAACAAGAAAACAAACAAAGCACAAGCACCCGGTTTCCTTTTTCTGGGTCATGGGGAGTCGGGTGCTGCAACCGATCAGTGAAAGCTGTCACATGACGCTTGATAGGTGAGAGACACCGGATGCGGTACGAACAGACCTTCACGTTCTAACGAGACATCGCCGTTGCTCCGATGTAATGTGCATTTCTTTTATCGACTGCTTTGTACAGTGGTGTCGTCATATCCGGTTTACATTCTTCTTTGAGTAACGGCTGGTAAGGAAGGTAATTGCCTCATTAACGTGTCCCAATATAACCAGATGACGCTAGATTCCATTTCCACGAAAGCCTGATCAGCACAGTCGTTATCTCTGCTTAGCGTGTACATTTTACGACATATCAACTCTTTTTTTTATTTATTACATTTTCACCACAAACAAGGCACATTGCAACTTTGATGTAGGGGGCTACTATCAGGGACATAAGCATCAGGGGTACTGTGTAGATATCGGTTCACGTTACACTTGAACTTCTGCATGTCAGTACAGTTGGGGAAGCAGGGACCCGGAAGGGAATTCCAAAGTCTAGCGGTTCTTGGGAAGAAACTACTGGAGTAGAAGGCTCTCTTACATCTAGGGATCTCTACTGTGAAGGGGTGGGATTTAGCTACTTGTCGGGTTTGTCGAGGGTATTTACGTTGAGGGGGCACAAGTGCTTACAGTTCATCAGGGCATTCACCGTTAACGTACTTGTAGAACAGGCAGAGGGATGCAACATTGCGTCGATGGGACAGAGGCTGAAGCTTATGTGACAGTTCAGGACCTATCAGATTGGCGACTCTCTTTTGAACCTTGTCTAGGAGTGAGAGACTAGTGACAGATGCACCAACCGAAATATGACAACAATACTCCATACATGGGCGAATAGTGGCCTTATAGAGGTACAGGATACTTTCAGGCGCTAGTAGCTTTACAGCACGGTAGAGAGAACCTACCTTCTTCACAGCGATCCTGCCAATACTCTCAATGTTTCCTGTGAACGTTAGGCAGAGGAGTTTAAATGATGTACTTTCAGATAAAGAGTCATTGGCCATTTCTATTGGTGGTAGAGAAGGTTTCTTGTAGTTATTGAAGGAAACAAGTTTAGTCTTGGCAGCATTGAATGTGACCATCCATGTTTGTCCCCAATCCACTACAGATCGGAGGTCATCCTCTAGTGTTTCTGCCATTTCTTTAGATATGTGTTCATTTGTTTTCCTGTAGAGTCTGTTATAGAGTGTGGTGTCGTCAGCATATATACCCACCTCACAGACAATTTTGTCAGGGAGGTCATTTATGAATATTAGAAATAATAGAGGTCTAAGGATAGACGCTTGAGGCATTCCCGCATTTATATCATATTGTTTAGATGTACGACCGTCAAGGACAACCTGGATTTTTCTCTTATCTAAGAAGGATTTAATTATGTTATGTATTCTTCCAGTTATACCGTATGATCTGATTTTCCTGAGAAGACCTTCATGCCATACCCTGTCAAAAGCCTCAGATATATCTAGAGCTACCGCTCTACTCTCCCCCGCTTTGTCCAGTGAATGAGATATACGTTCTGAGATTGCAGTTAGGATGTCTGCTGTGGAATGGGCTTGCTTAAATCCATATTGTTGGTCAGTCAGAATTTTAGAATCTGTAAAGTGATGGACTAGAGCTTAGTTAATTATGGTTTCAAATATTTTGGCAACAAGTGGGACGAGGCTAATGGGGTGATAATTTACTGGGTCAGTTCTTTTGTCAGAATTCTTGTAAACTGGTACTACAGAAGCAGTTTTCCAGCAGGCAGGAAAGCAAGATTCATTAAGGTATTTGTTTTAAAGTTTGGAGAGAATTGGAGCTACTTAGGGGGGAGCACTTTTTAATAGCACAGCTGGGATAAGATCAGGTCCACATGCTTGTGCAGTGTCAAGATTTCTTATGATAGCATTCATCTGAGAAAGAGTGAGTTTCAGATCGTCTAGTGTGGCGTCTGTCCGCAAAGGAAAATCAGGGAGGGGTGATTAGCAAGGTCTAGTGTGGAGTTGGAGGCAAACCGACTGGCAAGCATGTTAGTCTTCTCAGTTGCAGAGCAAACAACCTCATGATTGTTGGATAGTGGGGGAATTGTTGATTTCCCATTATTTACTACACTGGCTATTTAATTCTGAAACACGATTCTTTTATACGACAGAAGCGCATCCGAAAATAATTGTTTTTCCTTTAGTTTTTGGACATTAATTTTAATCATCTAACCAATCAATACATTTTAAATCTAGAAAGGGTCGCGATGAAAGTTCATGTTTGTCATTTTAATATATTAACCTTTCAACTATTAAAAAGAGCTAGAACATCATTTATTGTTTGGATTAACATTGAACGCCAATGCTTAAGTATTAATCTTTGACAACACAGATTTTCTCAAGCAAATACAATACCTATTGTAAATGATTTATTAAACACAGAGTTGAGTTCCTATCTGATTATAGCACGTGGTCTCACGTACGACAATATCGCCGCCAACCCAACGTTATTTCTGCAATTGTATTTATTTTCTTTATTAGGACTAGCCATGTCGTCGTCTCGCAAACATTAGCGACTACCGAGGAATGCACAGTCTCACAAGTGTACAAAAATAAAACACAAACTTCGACAGAATCTGCAAATATCAGTTGCACCCCGTGTGTGTGTGTGACACCATCGACCCTATGAACGCTAAGGTCCACATCTACGTCTACTATCAGGCTGTATTCGTCAGTCGGTGATCAATTCATTTGCTAATTTGCTCAGGCCACAACCTACCTTTGATTTTCTCCAACTCACGGTAACTCTAACTGTCGTCAACCGTCGCAACCCCAAGACTATTCCCAACTGTACTTAACTGACGTAAATCGTCGCAAAACCCACTGTCACACATAAAACTGACCGTAAAATAACCTAAATATATATTCGGTTCTTTTGTCCGAGTTCTACTATCCATGCCAGCTTATTTATGTGTGCCTTTGTGAACAACTTCTTATGCATTGTTCTATCAGTAAATATATTTTCACTTTATTCGTCATACTTTCCCCCTTTTCTTCCACGCTTCTCAACACTTAATGAGGCGCTGTTATCATCGCACCTACCTTTTCTAACGGTATTAGAATGTACGCGAATGTAATCGATCCAGTTGGATTAGAACCCGGCTCAGTTGTTTTTTTTGTTTGTTTTTTTTAGCATTGTGAAAATTAGAATTATCATATTTATATTGAAAGCTTTTATTAAAAAAGAATCACCACTTATCAAGGCCCGGGGGTCACTCACGCATGTGGTACAATATCGTAATAATCGTTAGTAGTGAAAATTTCGTAAATTGAAATACTTAAGGGGGTGGCTCATCAAGAACTTTTATGTTGAAGTGAAGACGCCCATATTGTAGTCAGCTGGAAAGCAGACCATAGGAGCAGAATTCCAAGGACGAGCAGTTCAAGGAAAGAAGCTTTGTTCATGATCGTTTAGGTTTATGCACAGATAAAAAGTGGGGACAATTATTGATAGTGGTTTTAGCTAGACGAGTTTTTTCGTGATCGTTTGGCAAGAGGTGACTATAGAGTAGAGCTCAAACGAGTGTTTCTGGCTTGGAATCTATACATCTAATACTTATAATTGACAGAGTTTTTACCTTGAAGTGATTTCATGCCTTATCTGGGGCGATTTCCATAACAAATGTAAAGGACACTTCAAAGTAACAACCCATTTTCAAGTAATAGATTTTAAATTGGCACATTGTTCATTAAAGCACTAAAACAAAAAAGCAGTTTATATCATTGATAAAATCACCCTTTTAAAATCTATTTTCGTTATCAGATGTATAATTACATTTATTTTCACATAAATATTAGCATATTAATTTCTTTGAATTATTTGATTCTCATGCTAGTACTGTTATATACTGGAACCCTATGCTAGTAAATAAATTAAGTTAACTATTGTGTGAAATTTAACGAGGGTCACATTAGTGCATGTCAGAATTACACAGATCTGTGAAACAGACGGCTCTCAGTGTAAAACGAAAGATGGACAAAGCTGGATCAACTTGTCAAATGCGCTAGAAAAAGATCGAAAGATATGACGATATGAAATGACGTCATATTTTCGAGCGAAGGCAGGTTTTCTGCTTCAGTCTCTCGCTGAAAATTAAACGGATGGAATACGCAAATTATGTAGAAACTGAATCTAAGCCGAATGTTACGTCAACCATTCTTTAGATAAACTCATTTTTCAAGTAAGAAAATTGAGTAAATAAGTAATTAGTTACATTAGTCTCTCTCCGTGAGTAGATTATCTTCCCAAATAAACCTTGAAACTCAGCAACGTCTTCATTATGTTTCATGCACGAGTAGTTTTGTTCGACTAGCTCAGGTGATCGACAACTAGATGATCACAGCCACACATGAAGATAGCGAAGAGAAACAGTGTCAGAAAAGCGATAAAGATTCGCACGATAATCACCTGCACGTACGAGGTGTCTAAAATAAGTTTCCAGATTTTTTGTACAGACAATTACAATTGTCGTAGACTCTTGAAAATTTCAGTATGCTATTGCTATACATCTTATGAGATGATTGACCAATTTTTATGACTTCAGGTTCAAATAAACAGATGCAGCAGGATTGGAATACACCCTACTAAAGCATGATTGTCACAGCTGGTGAATTTAAAAAATGCAACCTGGACGTGAGAAAACGTTAAAATAACGATACACAATAAAGTTTTGCTTTAAATTATCAAAACAAACAAAAAAATGCCACAAAAACTACAGACTTACTGCTTCAGACTGCTTTCGGACCATCTTGCATGAATCGAGCATCAATTTTGGAGTGGCATAAGGGATTCAAGGAAAGCAGGGATTCTGTGAGGGATGGTGAGAGGTGTGGGAGGAGTAATAAAATCAGCACACTAGAGTTGATTGGCCAAATAAAGTATTTCATGGATAAGAACCGTTGTTAATCTATCGAGACAATAAATGCACAGTTTGATTTCGGTGTGGGAACTGTACATAAAATTATTCGCAAGGAACTAAAGATATGGAAGATTTGCGTGAATGTACCAGTCGACAACGCCATTCTTGTTAGAGATATTTGATCAATGTGGGCATCAAGACAGTTCTTCACATTCCCTATCGTCTAGATCTCGCTCCCTGTGACTTTTGGTTATTCCCTAAGCTTAAGGAAAACCTTAAAGGCTGTCGTTATGAGACAATTGAGGAGATGAAAGAGGCTGTGACAAAAAATCACTGACAAGCACACACAATGGAACTTCTATGCGATCTTCCAAAAGTTGTTGGAACGGTACAAGTGCATTGCAGTCGGAGGAGATTACTTCGAAGGGGACTAGAGTTTTACGTGTGTAGTATCAATAAAAGTGGCCATACTAAAATGTCTGGAAATTTATTGAAGTATTATTGATGAAAATGTAAGAGTAATAAACATTTTCATTGATAAAAAAATTTTCATTGATAAAGAATTTTTTCATTGATAAAAAACATTTTCATTGATAAAACATTTTCATTGATAAAAACATTTTCATTGATAAAAACATTTTCATTGATAACAACTATTTAAAGTATTCTTTTAACTAATGCTGTTAGCAACTGTGATTGCATTCTTAATGCACTTTTACCGAGAACTCACTGAGGCATTTCTGCTTCTGACGAACGTCCACGATAGTGGTTACTTTCTTAGAGTCTCACACTATCAATATCTTCAACGGCGAGATGAATCTCTCAGGTCATGAATAAAACAATTTTATGCAGAGAAACACAAGGGGACGTTTGGTGAGTTTTCTTCAAGACTTTATTTGAAAAGAATTGACGCATTGTTAACTTGACGAAAACATTCTTTTACATCAAGTTAATAATTTTGGGGACTATTTTAACAAATAATTTTATCTTTAAATATTTATTTCGCTTTGATGAGATTCCTTTTTGCTATTCAAACATTCTTTTCTTTATTACCAAAATATTTCTAACCTAAACATTGACAATCGGCCATGAGTAGGCTCACAGATATTTTCTGGGAGCCAACAATATAACAGAATGATGTAACGTTTTTCAGGAGAGAAAAATAGGTCATCAGGTCAGTTTCTTATTGAAAGTTATGCGAAGGAGTCGTCGTCAATAATGTAGAAATAATCAAATGCGAATGTTGTCTCGGTGTTTTTTTTTCTGTCTGTGTAACTCATTTCGTTAAGCTAGAAATTTAAGTTCAAGATATAAATAATTATTAAGATAACAGTAGTCTCTCTTCCATGCGTCAATTCTTTTAAAATAAAATCTTGAAGAAAACTAACCAAACATCTCCTTGTGTTTCTCTGCATAACATTTATATATGTTATATACACCAGCTATATAACAATTCGTCATCGTTTAATTTTGTTTTCTCTACGGTCTTTAGCCTTTGCCCCCTATTTCAATTTTACGTCACCCGTCTTTTATTCAACCCTTGGAACGATTGTGTTTTACATCTCTGGCTTATCATGCACTAAGTGTGACCCTTGTTAAAATTTACATTAGCTAACTCAATCGCTACTGAAGTAGGGTTCGTAATATGTAGCAGAAAGAACTGGGGAGCCACTGGCAACAACAGAGTAATTTTCGTATCGTGCTGTTTCATACAAATTTATGTTTTCTACTTGTGGCCCAATATGCATGCGCGACAGCGGAGATTGAGGGTGGGGTTTAAGTTATTAACGTTTGTTTAAAATTGATTTTAATTTAACGCCATAATTAAGCCGAACATAGCGTGTCCAGACCTGATCAGCGGTCAGTTTGTCTCCAGATGAAGTGGTGTTTTTATTCTATTCTTTCTTTATTGATCGGAAAGGATATTACCTCGCTTGACCATGCCTGGCATAAGGCCAACGAAGCACTCCTCTTTAACGTCTTATTTTACGTCCACTGGCAGTTGGTCAATAAAAAAATACTCTATAGCTAACCATAGATATCGGGTGTCACGATTTACGTATCTCTCCACGAGAACAGAGTTAGAGATAATGACGAATATTAATCAGATGGAAACCCAGCTTTCCAGACAGGGGCACTCCGGATTGGGGCAACGATTAAAATTAACGCAGTCTGGAAGGATTTCAATGTCACCAACGGTGGACAGGAAAGATGAAGTGTATCAAAACGAGTACTACAGTTTGTTTCATGACATAAGACCTAGGAGACTCCCAAAATTCATACTAGATGAATTCTTATCCTGGAATCCAGTAAGACCAAGAGACTACAAGAAATATATACTACAATATATACAACTATGGTCAATCAGGGAGAGGAAAATTATATTCTCAATTTCTTTTACTAATTCAGTGTTTGAGATGTAAAGAAAAATTTTAATGGAATATTCGAATATCTAGATCAAGTGTTAGTGCTTGTAAACAAAAAATGAATTATTGAAACAAAAAGATGAATTATTTAGAATAGGCATCATATTTCGGAATCACGTAACAAAAAGGTTGGAGATACCGTAAAACCAGCAAAACAAACAATAAAAGATAGTAAAACGACATTCATTTCTGACATAAAATTGAAAACTTTCACCAGATCCGTTGTCAAGGTCGCTGGAAAAATGGTACGATCATTCTACCGTTGTAGAAAATACTTCACTTCTGATGCAAACCTCTATCTATACAAAAGTCAAATATGTCCTAAGTTGGAGTACTATTGCCAATCTGGGAAGGAGCTGTTAAAAGTACTCGTTCTTGTATTGACAGGGTAGAAAACCCCGAAACCTATTTTGCGATGACCGTTTTGCCTTCTTGCTTCCTCTTTTTCGTAGTCTTTCTGTACTCTATCGTTATTCTCATGGCAACTGCTCGACTGAGCTTCAATTTATGCCCTCTTTTCTGTAAAATATTTGCAACAAATACTCGCCTAGCTACAACTGTCATGAATTTCCATTACGAATTATCTGTGTCTAAAACTAAACGAAAATTCAATGAGCCAAGTTTCTTCCCTAGAACTGTCCGTTTGTGAAACACAACGCCGTGGGACAGCTTCCCAGCTGACTATGACACGTAGTCGTTTGTCAAGTCTAATGTAAATAAGTTCTTATCCTAAAGTTGCGTTTGGGCCTTGACAAGCAGTGACTGTCGTAGTAAAAAAATGTGATTAAATGCGTTGTTTTATTAATGCTGTAAAATTATTAACCGACCGGGGATACTTTTATCAGACAAAATGACGTTTGTGAAATAAAAGTGCTGTTTTGAATTACAATTTTAAATACCAGAACTGGCGTTTTAAAAACAAAGTTTATTAATAATATAAAGGCGCAATTTTAGTTGAATACTAATTAACCTTTCACACCTTAGGCCGCATGTTGAATACCAAAAGAAATGCCGTCATGAAATGTTCGTTAGATAAAAGAAGAACAAAGAATAGGTAGTTTCATTGGTATTTAAATAAGTGAAAGAAAGAAGTGAATTCGGTCACTGCATTGATTAATTCTCGTTCGAACGAAGGCGTTTCTGGCAAGAACTCAATCGCAGATCAAGGGAGGTAACCTGAGTCATTTCAACTAAATCTAATATAGATTTTTTCTCAGTTATTTTTAGAAGGACCAAATGAGAGACGCTTAAATGAAACTCAAACAGTTCAGGAAAAAAAATAAAATAAAATAATAATAATAATAATAATAATAATAATAATAATAATAATAATAATAATAATAATAATAATAATAATAATAATAATAGAAAAACCGAACGAATAACAAAATAAAAGAAGTTATTTTACTTTCTCGGTGTCTGCGAAAGTTGCATATTTTCTCTCTCTCTCTCTCTCTCTCTCTCTCTCTCTCTTTCTCTCTCTCTCTCTCTCTCTCTCTCTCTCTATATATATATATATATATATATATATATATATATATATATATATATATATATGGTAATCTCCAAAAATACCGTTAGGGCTTACAACATGGCCGCCAGAAGAGTCAACAAAAAACTGCGAATAAAATATATAAAACTCGTAATTTCTGTTTTTAAAGTGGATTGTCAATTTTCTTTATGAAATATACTTCCAAAATAAACTATTACAGTCGTTTAAAACATAATAGAAGTATTATTTTTTATTTTTTAAAAACAATGTTACGCACGTTCGTAGACATTTTGTAAACATTGTTTTTAAAAAATAAAAAATAATACTTCTATTATGTTTTAAACGACTGTAATAATTTATTTTGGAAGTATATTTCATAAAGAAAATTGACAATCCACTTTAAAAACAAAATTACGAGTTTTATATATTTTATTCGCAGTTTTTTGTTGACTCTTCTGGCGGCCATGTTGTAAGCCCTAACGGTATTTTTGGAGATTACCCAAAAATGTTTCGATAAGGGTTAAAATTTTCACAGAAACTTAAGACACCACGAAAAATTTCCTTCAATTCAACCCAGAATTACTACAGACAATCATCTAGATATATAAAATGTATTAGAACGTAGCGAAACCAACTTCATTTGAAAAAAAAAATGTCAAAATTGAACAAATAATATTTCATCGAAGACTGGTTTAAATATTTAAATAATTATTTTAGTGGTATTCTTAAGCCATTTTGTTTTTACAGATTGTTTTAAAAACGCAGCGTCAACAGTTTTTTAAGATTTTCACATTTTCGTTTAGATGTTTTGACATGGACCTTGGCTTTGGTAACGGCTTTTTTGAATGACACTAGTGTCTTTGTGTTTTCCAAGAACAACACAGACATCTATAATATAAATCTCACATGTCTGCTTAAATGTATGTATGTATGTATGTATGTATGCCGTGTGTTTGTGTGTGTGTGTTGGAGTGAAGAGGATTCTTGTAAGCCATGGCGAAGGCAACCTTTCTAGGAGAAGCAAATCTCTTTATTTAAAAAACCATAAAGCTGGAGACCAGTACCCGCATTAAGCTGGTCTGCAGTTTAACTTGTTACTGGCTATCTTGCTCTTGCTTGTCGCTGGATCTCAACATTTTGAACCGAGAGAGAGACTTAGCTGTCGTGCAAAGATAAGACTCTATAACATCATCTGTGTATAGATACTCCCTCAGGCATTTGTCTATAAAAGCGGTCCTGTGGCGATGGAAAAGTTTTGACGCGTAGAGGCTTGAAATGCTGGAAGCATGTAATAATTGATCTCAATGCCCATCTTCAGTGTCATGCCTGCTTGAGCGTGTGAATTCACCAGTAGGACTAAAAAAAAGTTATTTTTGGGCTCATGGACTAAGTGTCTGAGAAAGTGGCACTCGTCTGACAAGCCGTTGCAATCATTATCATGTATGCTTAAAACTTTCGACAGAGGCAAGGGTGTTTGACAAGATCGGTATCATTTTGAAGCTCGCCGTCTCGGACGACAAATATCGAAACATTAGTCAAAAACGTTAATTCTGTCACCCTCTACTGGGCAGTTTTCTACAAGGAGGGGTCGATTTTTTGCGAGCCATTTTTGCAAGATATCGTATCTGTTGGATTGACGTGGCTTAATTTTAACGTTCCAAACGTTCGGTCGCGTCATGGAGCAGCGGTAAGACGTCAGATTTTCTTTCACTTTCTTTTCCGCTTTCGCGTCACTTGTTCGAGCCTGTCTGCCTATTTACTACCACGTTTTTTTTTTTGTTTTTTTTGCTCAACACACGCATTCAAACACCCGGGTAGCGCGTGGCACCCACGCTGGTTTTTATATAAGTTGGGCATAAAGTTATTGTTTTAACGAATAAAGAAATGAAGGATATATATATATATATATATATATATATATATATATATATATATATATATATATATATATATATATGAATCCATACATATAAACTAAAAATAAATGTAACATTGGAAGAATATAAGGGTCACCTGTAAGCAAGTGCTAACTAAAAATACGAACAAATCTTGTAAACAAAAAATAGAGAAACATGAAATTTTACGACGAAACACTTTTATGCAAGCGATAAGATTATAAAAGTTATTTACAGTCCTTAATGCGAACACGTGTCTGATTACGAAAGTTGAGTTAGTCACAAGGTTTAGAAATGTATAGGTTAAAATGTCATATGCACGAATAATATGCGTAATATATGTATGTGAGTATTTGGCATCACAGTATTGTGTATGTGTGTGCGTTGGTTTATCTTGTTTTTGTTAGTGCGTGTATAACTGTGTGTAGCAATTTGTTTCTGTTAATCTGGTTGTCGCTAATATGTAAGAATGTGTGCATGAAATAAGAAAAGCTGGTATGTGAGTCATTAAGTCTTTTCCGAATTTTCTACCTCGGACCCAAAGGAAAGTGTGAAAGGTGGAGTTCGACCATAAATTATTTAGATCCATCACGATTCTGTCACCACAATGTCGAGTCGGTTAACAAAATATATACTTATTGATCTTTATTATTAAATATTATTTTACGTGCATGAAAGTACACCTATGGATGTGTATGTTTCTGGCTCTTAACCATCGTCAGCATAGGCTAGGATCGAACTCATGACACCAGCATAGTATCAGAATGCTTATAATGGTGTCATGAGTTCGATCCTAACCTATGCTAACGGCGGCTAAGAGCCAGAAACATGCATATCTATAGGTATACTTATATATATATATATATATATATATATATATATATATATATATATATATATATATATTACTTAATTATTATAGATAAAACAGTTATTCACTAGAATGAGGAGTGACTAAAATGCAAGAAAGACAAATAAAAAAATCTCAGATGGAATAACTCATGTAAAAATGTAATCGTCACGGGAACAAAACAGAAAACAAAAACTCGACACACGCACACACACACACACACTGGAGACCGGGAAATTCCAATGCGAGAAAGATGTATATTTGAATGAGTGAGATCACCAACAATTGATATGTATTTTAAAACATTATTTTATTATTCCATATTTTTATATTTAATTTTTTTAAATCATTTAGATCATTGTAATATTTTTTTTCTAATTACTGAATTAGTTTTTAACGCGTTTCAGACGTTCTGTGAAGTGTCTCATTCAGAAAGTATTCAAAATGTAATATATTTAAAATATATTTAAAATGCATTTAAAATGTATAAGAGCCCTTTTCGCAGTCCATTTTGGTTACATGTTCGTTTGTGACTAACGGGTAATATAAAGGAAACTACTCGTCCGATTACCTTGAAATTTTGCTATATTAATCCAATAAATACGTATTTAATAGATAAGATTTTAATTATAACATTCCAATAAATTTTTATTCAATAAATTATTTGGTTTCCTTTGTAACAATATGGCCATTTATTTTATTATACGAAAATTATCACCGAGCACGTGACACCTTAGCAAGCTCCTACTGTTCTCGAAACAGAGACATAATTTAGTAGAACGTTATAATTAACAAGCGATCACCCAACATTAATAGTTAATAAATAATGTAATAAGAATTGATATAAAAATGTTCCGCTTACGAAACGGAACTTCCTGCTTTAGATTTAAATAAATAAGCAACTTGCCTACATTTTATACGTTACATAAAAATGTAATACTTGATTATATTTTGTATAAATGTTTTCACAATCGTTTGAATCTTTTAGAATTATGATAATATATTACTTTGTTAAATAGTTATTGCTTCTTTTATATATATATATATTTTTTTTTTAGAAAAATAGAATAAAATGTTTTTTGTTGTTGCACAGAGTTAAAAGTAAATTACTTCGGCATGACTTTACAAAGTGACAATCTTTACAACTCTGTGGTTTAAACATAATGATTGCTTCTCACATGGATGATTATATGTTACTTGTGTTGTAGAGCGGACAAAGCAGGCAACCGTTATAACTAGAAAGAGAATCGAACAACCAAAAGTATTGTGTATCCAATAGTATTGTAACTAGGCATATAAGAAACATGCACTTTTCTCTTTTTTTTTTTATTAAACCACACTGAACCACAGCAATGCGTGGCCGGGTATATATATATATATATATATATATATATATATATATATATATATATATATATATATATATATATATGTATATATATATATACTCGGGTTTTTTTATATTCAAAAGTAATGGACTAATGAATTCAACGAGGTTGTTAGATAGTGCTCAACAAAAAGAGCTGATAATACTTGTTTATTGTTATATAAACATGCTCACATCCCGCTGCTACAAATAGCCACTTGTTTCAATCAAACAACAGATATCATCAGGCAGCGACTTGACTATTCAAAAGTTCAATGAATAATCTTATTCATTCATTGAACTTTTGAATAGTCAAGTCGCTGCCTGATGATATCTGTTGTTTGATTGAAACAAGTGGCTATTTGTAGCAGCGGGATGTGAGCATGTTTATATAACAATAAACAAGTATATATATATATATATATATATATATATATATAAATAAAAAGGAAACAAACCGTATTATGTGTTCATCAACGTTTCGTCTTTATTTCGAGATTTCCTCTGGATGAATGAGATTAAGAACCCAAAAAATATACCAGTACAAAATATTTGAAAATGTTTCACGTGCACAGTGTGACGCAGTTCTATTTCAGAGAAACGGAAAAATGATGTTGGAAATTCAAAAAGGAGGGGGAGGGGGGCTGGCGCTGTTAAAGAGAAGGAAATTTTAGTGACGCCATATAGTCGTTAATGTAATTTTAAAACTATGAACGCAAGTTTATATTCTTATTGGGAAAAAGATATATCTGTTGAAATTCAAATATAAGTTTGTAACAGAAATGAAATGAGTGTTTTTTATGTAATTTATTGATTGAGATTATGTGTTAATTATTACAGGGGTTGCTGAATGGTGTGAGAAAGTTAACCTGTGTCCACAGTTAAATAATGTTCTTTTAATAAAAGTTTACTTATTAATGGCGCTATGTTATAGGAACCTCCACGTTGTTTAATAGTGCTTGAAATTGCGATAAGCGCAGATTCAAGAAGTCTCCGGCGCGGTTTATTCGAAACGTTGATGAACACATAATACGGTTTGTTTCCTTTTTATTTTTTTCTATTTTGTCGGAATACTATTTCCATTATTTTCATCATATATATATATATATATATATATATATATATATATATATATATATATATATATATATATATATACATACATACTATATTAACAAAACCAAGATTTCAAAAAAGGAATTGGTAGCAACAAAAAGTGAATTTCATTGTAAGTTACAATTGTTTCAAGACCGGTTGGACAATTTCAAGTATCATGGCGTTTGAAAATCTTCACATAACCAGCCTTTCTTAAGACTTCTTGAATAAAAAAACACTTAACAATAGAACATTATTTAAAGAAATTTCCCTTTAAGGAAATGAAGCATGAGAAAACATTTATCCTGGACGCATCCTTTGTCAAGAGCTTATTTAAATATTAATATATCACTTAATTTTCGTACCCTTATTTAAAAACCTGTCATAAGAAGTTTCCACAAAAACCCGTAGCTATTTAATATCTTCTAATAATACTATTCATTGAATTCCTAAATTAGATTTCTATATTTCTTTATTTCACATAATGAATTTTTATTTAAAAATTCCTTTTTTAATTTTATTTTTATATATGGTCAGAACAACCTTGCTCTAACGTTACGGTTATTTTTAGTTTCGTATTCGCCCAATGGTGGCTTCAATGTTTACAAAATATCGACTATCTTATTACTTAGATTTAAGACTAGTTTTAGGTTAATATTTTATTAAATAGGGAAATAAAGAATGACATTACCTTATATTTATTAATCCTCCAAGTAAGGGATCCTATTCTATTTTTATTATTTAATATTTTATTATTCTCTTTCGTTCTAATCTATTGTGGTTCCTGATAATTGGGAAACCTAACTACGAAGGGAGATTATTAATTTTCCAAAAATTAGTTGAAAAATAATGTGGAAAACAGGTCATCGTAGGTATTTATAACAGTTAAAGGGAGACAACTAGGGCCGTTTGATGTTTCAAGTCTAGTAAATACTAAAAAGCGTCTATGATTTATTAATTAATTTAATTAAACAGATACAGAAAAGACTATGATAGCTTATTTAACAAATTAAGAATTTAAAGTATATTTTTAATCTTAAAGCTGATTATATACCCATGGGTTTAACCTACATCTGCCATCCATCCATAATTTACTGGTGTTACTCATGGCTTCAAAACAAAAATTACAATTCGTGTATTGTGTTATTGGATACCTAAATAAAAATAAGATAAATCCTCTTAATAATTATTCTGACAACAAAACCGGCCAATAGCTACAAATGTGTTTCACTCCGATGAAAAGGTGTTTACCCTTGCATTTCTTGGATAAAAACATTTAGAACAAGAGTAAATCAACCAACAGGTATTCTACAAGCTTTAGTTGTCAGAGAACAATATCAATTAATTTCAAATCGACTAATTTAATTTTTTGATAATTGCTAGTTTATTGTTAAGTTGTTTTATTGATCTGGAAACGGTATCACCTATTTCACCATCAATACTACTACAACTAAATACTAAAAAAATGATCGCAATGTTTCTAATCTTTGTTGAGCTTTATACTTTCTATATATTTCTTATCCAGTTTAGAATAATAGAAACTATATTTGCTTACTAGATTTGGATCCTTCGTTTAGACTACATCATTCCAAGCTATTTAACTCTACATTAAAATTTGGCCTTGTATCCAAGGATCTTTATTGTTATAAAAAGTTTTACCTCAGTTACATTTAAGGCGTGATAGCAGAAACCTATTCCTGTGAAGACATCTCTGTATAGAATATAGCCTTTTATTCAAAATTTCTTCTTTAGAATTCAATATGTAGAAGGCTTCCAATAAACATAGATTGCACCTTTTTGATTTCCCAGGGCTATACTTCCTCCCTCTATCTACTACTGACCATTTCAATTCAAAATCTTTATTGTTTCTATTAAGTTCCCTGACCCAATCTCCTAATGAAGTTGTATTCCTCCTTTTATTTCTTATGTTGATTCTTGTACCCCCCCCTGCTATCGTTAGCACCTACTCTATTAGTTTCCATCTCTGGTTCCCTTTTAAAGGATACTACATGGTTTCTATATTTTTCCTTAAACACGCATTCCGTGGCCCCGAGATATATCTTCCTAGTACTGTCGGTCTTAATCTCGCATTTATACATTATTTCTGAGGTTAGGAATTTTCCACCCAACGGACAATTGCCTGGTATTCTGCAATTACATTTTCTGTCTAAGACACTTTCATTCGATGCTAACTCGTTATTATTCCTTATTTTGTTGATGTTTCTATTGTTGGAGCTGATTATAGTGTTAGTTAAGTTGCTTGATGTCGAGAAAGATAATTTTACCAAGTTTCTATTTATTATTTTGCTTAATCTATTATCCGGAGAGAACTTTTTATAAATTATTCCGTAGAATTCTCTAGGTATATTATTTTTTATATGCTCGCTGAACGGCGGATTGAACCAAACCTGGCTCTTGCGTCTATTTCTCTTAGTAATGATACCCCCTCGTCATTATCTGTTCCGCTGTTATTATTACTCCCTCTGTTCCCATTCTCTTGATCCTTATTATCGTATCCCTTATTAATCCTCGGGTTCTTTCTAGCTCTCATTGCCATGTTATACGATTAGATTTGTTGTTCTTACTATTATTGGTCCTCTTGTACTCTATTTTTTCATTGTATCCCGATCTCATAAGAGCTTCATTGTAACATTCCTTGTTTTTATCAAAAAGACTCTCATTCTTAGAAAGTTCAGAAACTCTTTTAGAAATGTTGGGGATCATTTGTAGCTTACTTTTTATGTCATCTCTTTTTTGCTTAAAATGCATTGGTATATGAAAATTTACTGAATTATACGAACCCAGTAAAATTCAGTATATTACAAACAAGTTTCTCTCTCGCTTTCTCTCTCTCTCTCTCTCTCTATATATATATATATATATATATATATATATATATATATATATATATGGAGAGAAAGAGAGAGAGAGAGAGAGAGAGAGCGATAATATTTTTCATTAATATTAATAATTATTTTTGTACGTACAAATCCTAGTATTTCATTCTTATGCATTCATCAGTGTAGGCAAAGCAGACAACCTTTATATTTACAATGACTACAAAGAAAAGCGAACAACCAAATGTATTGTGTATCCAAAAGTATTGTAAAAATACGCATATAAGAAACATGCACGTTCTCTTTTTATATTTAAGCAATCTTGCCGGATACACCTAGTATATATATATATATATATATATATATATATATATATATATATATATATATATATATATATATATATATATATATATAATACGCATCAAGTGCGCTTGAAAGCGTTGAAGTTACAACGCAATATTAGAAAAATAAACAAATATTTTACTTGTTTAAAATTTATAATTGAAATATATTTCGGAGTCAAACGCCATCCTTAGTAAGATGTTTGTTTCTTTTTCTTCTTCTTCTTTCTTGCCATCTTGTAAATTTGGAGAAAGAAAAGTCAGTAGTAAAGATACGCGTTTTATCTCTAAGAAGATATATTTTGAAATTCCAAAAGTCTGTAAACTACCGTTGCTAATATTTTTCTACACGGAACCAAAACAAGCTTTTCTGGGACAAAGCGAATTATTTCAAAGTCGTTTCAAGAACACTCAGTATCGCACTAAATTTACTTCAATTCTATTTATTTAAGATTATGCATTTTCTTTCAAATAATCGGCTTAATTAATAAATATATTTGTAATATTTTATTCAAACAAATTTGAAGATTGAAAATTCTCCCCCGACAACGCTATGTACATGAAACAAATTTAGTCATAAGAAATGATGTGACGATTTCAATAGTTTCCTCGATTCCGATGTAATTACCGATTCGGATCTAAATTCCCAAATCCGATATTATTGCCAATTCTGATTCTTTTAAAATCTCCAAATATTTGTTTATAGAAATTGTTTTTATTTATTTATTTTCTTATTTTCGAATTTCCATAAAAACTAATGTAATATGTGAATATATTTTCGCAAACGTAACAAGTACGCGTGTATAGGGAGTGTGTGTTTGGGGGGTTATCTGTAAATTTCATTTTCACTTGTAATTTAAAATCAATTAATATTTATCATTTTATTAAATCAATTAATAATTATCATTTTATTAAAATCAATTAATATTTATAATTTTATTAAAATGTATTAATATTTATAATTTTATTAAAATGTATTAATATTTATCATTTTATTAAAATCAATTAATATGTATCATTTTATTGAAATCAATTAATATTTATAATTTTATAAAAAATTTTATTATTTATAATTTTATCAAAATGTATTAATATTCATCATTTTATTAAAATCAATTGATATTTATCATTTTATTAAAATCTATTAATATTTATAATTTTTTCAAAATCAATTAATATTTATCATTATATTAAAATCAATTAATATTTATAACTTTATTAAATAAATTGATATTTATCATTTTATTAAAATGTATTAATATTTATCATTTTATTAAAATCAATTAATATTTATCATTTATTAAATCAATTGATATTTATCATTTTATTAAAATGTATTAATATTCATCATTTTATTAAAATCAATTAATATTTATCATTTTCTTAAAATCAATTGATATTTATCATTTTATTAAAATGTATTAATATTTATAATTTTATTAAAATGTATTAATATTTATCATTTTATTAAAATCAATTAATATGTATCATTTTATTGAAATCAATTAATATTTATAATTTTATAAAAAATTTTATTATTTATAATTTTATCAAAATGTATTAATATTCATCATTTTATTAAAATCAATTGATATTTATCATTTTATTAAAATATATTAATATTTATAATTTTTTCAAAATCAATTAATATTTATCATTATATTAAAATCAATTAATATTTATAACTTTATTAAATAAATTGATATTTATCATTTTATTAAAATGTATTAATATTCATCATTTTATTAAAATCAATTAATATTTATCATTTTCTTAAAATCAATTGATATTTATCATTTTATTAAAATGTATTAATATTTATCATTTTATTAAAATGTATTAATATTTATCATTTTATTAAATCAATTAATATTCATCATTTTATTAACATCAATTAATATTTATCATTTTATTAAAATGTATTAATATTTATCATTTTATTAAAATGTATTAATATTTATCATTTTATTAAATCAATTAATATTCATCATTTTTATTAACATCAATTAATATTTATCATTTTATTAAAATCAATTAATATTTATCATTTTATTAAAATGTATTAATATTTATCATTTTATTAAAATCTATTAATATTTATCATTATATTAAAATCTATTAATATCTATCATTTTATTAAAATCAATTAATATTTATAATTTTATTAAAATCAATTAATATTTATCATTTTATTAAAATCAATTACTATTTATAATTTTATTAAAAGCAATTAATATTTATCATTTTATTAAATCAATTAATATTTATCATTTGTTTTAAATCAATTAATATTTATCATTTTTATAATCAATTTATATTTATCATTTTTTTAAACAAATTAATATTCATCATTTTATTAAAATCGATTACTATTTATCATTCTTTAAATCAATTAATATTTATAATTTTATTAAAATCAATTAATATTAATCATTTTTTAAAATCAATTAATATTTATCATTTCAAGTGACTCCTTCGGTCGACATCGATAAGTCGCGTAATGTAAACAGAAGTTTATTTACTGTAAAATTAAACCAACAGTTTAGTTTTGGGGGACAATGTTCATAAAATTTAATGATAAAACAAAGCACCTGCAATATTTGTTTTTTCGAACGATATCAACGTTAAAAATAAGCGTGCATGTTATTTTTAATCATCAATGTGTTAAATATTAAATGTACTAAGGTCAAAGAAAAGAAACATGTTTGTACTGCCGAAATAGCCTAATCAGTTATTTTAAATTTTTTAATAAGCGTATAATAATGTTTAATCGTGCTTTTAGAAAGGGAATAAAATATGTCTATCAGCCTGTGTGCGTAAACATTATGCACGCTGTGATTAAACCCAAAATATGTATCATAAATGTGTACGAGGGGGGGGGGCCCTCGAACGTCGTTTCGTAATATGTTCTTCCACCTAACAATTGAATAAAAAATATCGTGAAACTCAATTTTAACTTATAAAAAAATATGTACAAATAGCGCGGTATCTAAAATGCATAAGCACTAAAGTTTGGTTTAATTTAATCTGCCTATTAAACTTTAAACAGTTTAAATTATATCATGTTATTATTAAAAATGTAATCATGCGATTATATTTTAATTTAAACTAAACGCGTTGTTTAACAAATAAAGAAGAAGAAGAAGAAATAATGCAAGATTAATTTTTTAACTGTTGTGTACTTATGTATTTTTTTTAAATGTATTTTTTGTTCCGTGCTGAAATGATAATGTTATTATTTTGAAAGCTATTCTTTACATGGGGAGGGTGTTTTGTAACTATTCTGTGCTTCAGCCTTGCAATGCCAGAAAAAAAAGATATCGTAAAACTTGAATTTAACCCGAAAAAAATTATTTAAAAATAGCGCGATACCAAAAAGATGCATAAGCACCAAGTTTTGGTTTAATGTTACAGTAGATATTGTTCTCGGATGAATATGATGGCAGATAGTATCGCGCTCTGACAATCATATTTGGTATTATTATACAAACACCGTGACAGCGTTAGGGTTAGGGTTAGGGTTAGGGTTAGGGTTTAGGGTTAGGGTTAGGGTTAGGGTTAGGGTTTAGGGTTAGGGTTAGGGTTAGGGTTAGGGTTAATTCGCTGTCACGGTGTTTGTATAAATTTACCTCATATTTATCGGAGATTAACAGCTATTTAAAATTTGGTGTTTATGCATTTTTGGTATCGTGCTATTTGTAAATAGTGTTTTCAGGTTAAATTCAAGTCTCACGCTATTTTTTTTTTATTCAATCGTAACGTGGAAGAATAGTTACAAAATACCCTTCCCGCGCCAAGGTAAAAATGGCTTTGAAAATAAAAACATTATTATTTCAGCACGGTACCAAAACTACATAATTACCCAAAATCGTACTTTGTATTGTTCAACGTTTTTGATCATAAATTATTATAAAATAGAACACATTTACTCATTTTAAAATTTCATCTTGCATTATTGCGTTTTTATTTGTTAAACAACATGCTTAATTTAAATATAATTTTAATCACATCCTCAGATTTGAAATAATAGCGTGATGAAATTTTACCCATTTAAAATTAGTGAGACATTTCTAATACAAACAAACTTCAAAACTTAAAAATTGAATCGGAAACTCAAAAACAAAAGGAAACGAACTTTTTTTCATGCGTCCCTTATAATTTTTTAGTAAAAACGAATTACCATTTCGTTATCTTTCTTACTAAAATAAAATATAAATATTAACTCTTTTTTATGATTCTTTTTTACTGTAAATGAAATAAAGAAATAACAAAATTAAAATAAAATCTACAATTACTTCTTGTAATACGACAAATAAGTAATAAACCATTTTTTCCGGGCGCTAAATCATTGAAAATCAAAACATTTATTGTATACAAATGTTTCAATATATAATTGTGAAAACATTTATTTAAAAGTCTGCGTAAGAAAATAAAATAAAATTTTAATAAAACAATTTCGCAATGAAAGCAACATTGTATTTTTATAAAGTCAGAAAAGTTAGCATGGAGAAAATGAAAGAATTAACAATGCCATGTTAGTAATAAGGAGAACGAAACATTTTAGTAATAATAACAAGGGAAGTAGATCTTTTCTGGTTATAATAAAAACAAAGTTCGTCTCATTTTTTTTTTCGAGTTTCCGGATCAGGAAAGGCAGATTTGTTTTAATCTCTGGAGTATTCTTGTTTGAATGAGGTTTCGTTAATTTCAGAATAAACGAATATTTAGTTGTCAGCCAATGAGATTGTGTGAAATGTGAGGAGGGAGGAATCATTTGAGGATAGAGAAAAGGAAAGATTAGGGTATGTGTATAAGTATATGAGCCAGAAAATCAGGGCGAAACTCTATATATGACCCTAATGCAGAACACCTCCCGGTGTCGACTGGGAGCAGGTGTTGTACTTTTTATTTAAATGAAAAAATAACAGCTGCTTCTATTGTATATCTTTGCGATCGTGATGATGTCACTCCTAGGATTAAACCTAGGGTTTTATTGCAACGAATGAATGTGTCTAAAACGTCGTTCTATAGTTACATAAGATATTTGCTAATAGTGTACACATAATAAATTTGTATGTGGCATCTGTTGTTGAAACCTACGGTATTTTGGTCCAGAGGGGGAAAACTGCGATGTTTTTTTTTTGTTTTTTTTTTATATAATAGGGATATTTAAAGACTTAATAAAAATTCGGAATGGTAATTGTATTCAAACCAGAACACCAGAATAAAGTAAGATGTATTTTAAAAAAACATACAAAAAGATGGGTGGTTCGTATAACCGACGAACGACCTAGGGTGATCCACCGGGTATGCCTTACGGTTTGGTCTTCCGGTATTTATTGAGTTTGAAATAGTCTATGAGTAGGTAACACAGGTTAGTTCCGTCACAACAGTATCGAAATCAGAAAAATATCGGAATCGTCCTATCACTTACGTTTACCCTAATTTGTCTTACATGAAATTGGTTCGTAGTGCTAAAAACAAGGTGGATTAGCTTATTGGAGCGATTGTAGGTCAATAAAAGAAAGATTCCCATAGTTTTTTTTATGTTTTTTTCTTCTTCTTTTGTTGAAA
Source organism: Euprymna scolopes (assembly GCF_053919585.1). Lineage (NCBI taxonomy): Eukaryota > Metazoa > Mollusca > Cephalopoda > Sepiida > Sepiolidae > Euprymna > Euprymna scolopes. Next base: position 61,765,498 of record NC_136507.1, read on the forward strand.
GGTATTTGTTTCACATGCATTGATCGGTCGGTTCAAAAGGTCTGGATCGCCCGTTTCCAACAAAAGCCGGTGTCTCGAATGGACGTAACGTCCACCGGAGCGACACACTTCCTATGAATGCAATTTGAACGCTTTGTTTTGTATTCCATTATGTCGTGGCGAAGGAATTTCGTGGCTGACCTCACCAGTTCATAGTGTTAGATCGTTACACGCCACACCCCACGTCGACCACTATCGAGATCAACGCGCGCTACATTCGTAGGTATGCGGCTCACTTATATCTAGAGCGAGTACTATGATTTCAATTATGCGATTTGTGTGTTGGGTTGACTGGAGACGATCAATTAAGAGATGCGTATCATTTAGTGGTCAGAAAGGACGAAGGAAAGAATGGGGAGAAAATTATAAATGAAAGAAAAAGGAGGAAAGAGACGCGAATAATTGACTTATAAAACATGATGATGATGATGATGATGATGATGATGATGATGATGATGATGATGATGATGATGATGGTGGTGCTGCTGCTGATGATGATGATGATGATGATGATGATGATGATGATGATGATGATGATGATGATGATGATGATGATGATGATGATGATGATGAAATCATACTTTTGTTAGACTTTCTGTGTGAGACACATTTTGTTTTGCAAAAAAATACTGTTGGTTTTCTTTTCATTAAAAACTAAAAAAAAAAAAAAAAACATTAAAAGAAACAAGTCTTACTTGAAAAGGATGTCTTCTTACACCAAAAGTCTCAGAAAAAAAATGAGTTTACTCATTTAATAAACTATAGCATTATTTGGTTTTCTAATATTTTCAAATTCATCCTTAAATATTTTATGAAAGCTTGGAACACTATCGCGCTTGAAGTTATCGAAAGGACGACTAAAAGTTGATAAAGCGTCAACGTTTTTGCGCGGCTGATGACAAGAGTCATTTTAAACATTTCAAACATTTGCGTTTTTCTTCAATTTTAATAATGCGTCTGTTATTAACAACTACTTTTTATTTTGAACACTCTCATATGTACATGGAAATTAATTGTGTTAAATTTTCTGACGGTTTGTAGTGTACACTGTAGATGTTGTATGTTCCATAGCAGCAGAACCCACTAAGGTTCAATCCTTCCTTTCCACGGTAGAGGCGGTGCTAACGTGGTAGTGCCAGACCTATGTCTTCTGGAAGACCGGTTCCTAGGAGGGCTACCCATAGCGAATCAGTTTGGCACTACGTGATATTAGGGTCGGAATTCGACTAACAGGGCCCTGGTAAACATCCAGGAAGAGTCTGCTTGAAGATTCGTCAACCTTTGTTCGTCCTTGGCTTTGCGTGTGATAAGTAAAAACGTGATAAGTGCAGAACTGCAAATCGATAAAGTGAGAGGAGTAACGTTGCTTCTGCCCCGCTCAAATTTAAGACAACAAATATAACAAAGTACGTATGCAAATACCGAGCCGTGTGCGAAGAAAAAGACTATAAAAAGAGCGTGTGCACAGATCGACGATTACGTTCGAGAGCATGTTCGAAACGACGTTCGAGAGGGCAGAGGGCAGAGAGAAGGAGCACGATTACGGTTTATTCGGGAGAGCACACTGAAATAAATGTTGTTACAAAAAAATGAGGCGTCGAATTATTACTTGTTTTATGTTCCTTGCGACGCATTCTGCTACAACGTATTGGGTCTATGTGAGTAAACGTGTGTAACGATACACACAACCAACCGTCATAACCAAGGAATAGTTCAACAGCTATTACTAGAACGAAAACTGATTTGCAATGGTGATCGAAATGAGCGGAGGGTGCTGGAAATATAGAGAGGCTTGTTGTCACTTGAACTTTAGGAAACACTACCTGTAATAACTAGTGTAAAAACTCATAATCCTTAAAAGCTTACATGAAAAATATCAACAAAATCAACAAGATGAATATAAGAATCAGATATGACCTCATATGGAGTACTGCTGCCACATCCTGTGAGGTGCCACTGAGGTCATGGTTTCCTTGCTTGACAGAGTACAAAATCGTCTTCACAATCTAGTGGGGATGATCGCTTCTATTTTATAGCATTTCGCTTTTCTATGATTATTCCCATGGAAAGTATTGACTGCTTTCCAATTTCTTGTTCATCCTAATAAGGCATTCATAGCAAGAACACGTCTTTCTACCACAGCTGCAGAAAACATTTGTCTTTGGCTCTTTATGCTTAACATTAAATGAGATTTCCAGAAACAGAATTCTTTTATAAGAACTTCCTATCGTGTGGAACACGTAACCTGTTGACTGCTTCTCTGTAGCTAACCACATGGTCATCTTCACCGTAATCAAATTTTATTTAATTCCATTCATCATTTATTTTTATACTTTCGTAATATTCTTCATCGTCTATGAATTAATGTCAAAAAGCAACATTATTTTTGTATCAACCTAATATATGTATATTCCACGAGTAATATTTTACTGTCATCAGTGTGGTTAGATCTGAAATTGGGACCTTAGTAACTTGAGCCTGGTCCCCTTAACAATGTGCAAGGAAAACTCACTAATAGCAGAGTACATATGTTGCATATAAATGTTTTGATTTTGTTATTTCCTTGTTTAATTAAAAAATATACACAATATCTGTCTACATGTTTTGGTTTTGATCCTTTTTAATTTTCTTATTAATTTTCTTCAGGCAAGAACTGGCTGATGCAGCTGCCATAATCACTTTTGGCACGGTTCTTTCAGATCATTCCAATCCATCTTCAGGAATAATTAACAGAACTGATTTTAGGACTTGTACAGAAATGTTTGTGTGTGTGTGTGTGTGTGTGTGTGTGTGTGTGTGTGTTTCTTTCTGCAAATCAAATGTTATAGTTATTAATAGGATCTGCAAAAATATATATTTTATAACTTACTATATATATATATATATATATATATATATATATATATATATATATATATATATATATTAGTGGTGGGAGGATTCCAATATTTTTCCCGATTCTGATACAATTACCGATTCTGTACTAAATTCCCGATTCCGATTCCAATTCTTTATAAATTTCTAATATTTAACTATAGAATTGTTATTTTCCCTCGATTTGTGTAAAAGATAAATATGCAGATATTTTCGTAAACTTAAAAATGCACTTTTAGATGATGATCTATCGATTTTAGCTTTACTGGTAATTTAAAATCAATAAATATTTATTATTTCATCATTATTATCAGCAATGGCAGATTTTGCTTTAAACAAAGTCAAATAAAAAAAAACAATTGAAAGAATCGTTTTGGCATCGGAAAATAAGCATCAATTTTTCCGATTCCGATACCCTCAAATTTATCGATTTTTCCGATTTTCGTCCCAACAATAATATATATATATATATATATATATATATATATATATATATATATATATATATATATATATATATATACAGTAGAATACCCATGAGCAGTATTTATTATATCTATATACTACTAAATATCATCGTGCTATCGACGTCTAGATCACGGTGTCTTTCTTAGTCTACATCTCTCTATCGTTCTCTTTGATTTGATAGATAACATTATAATTTTGTGATGTTATCCAATGTGCACGGTTATCCATCTTTCTGTGATCTAATGAATGACGTCACAAAACGATTAGGTTACACTGTACACCGTGCCAAGATAACAAACAAATGCACAAGATAAGAATAAAATCTAGATAGCTGTAGCAATATATATAGATATAAATATGCAGTTAATGGTGGGAGAAAGAGAGCGAGAAGGAGTGAATTAGAGAGTGATAAAGTAAGAAAAGCCGGACAGAATTGAAAACAGAGAGAGAGAGAGAGAGAGGGGAGGGGGAGAGAAAGAAGAAAGAGTAAGCAGGCGTTTCTGAATTTTTTAGATGAGGATTAGTTATTCGTATTATTTGAATTCATCGGAATATGATTCTCATATTGAGTGTGATATTCACAACGTTTTGGTCGATGTAACCTTCGACCTTCTTCAGATGTATCTTGTCAAACTCGCGAATGTTTCTGTCGAACTCGGGAATTTGGACGAAATTTCGAGTAAAACCCTTTATTTTACTTAACGAGGGTAGTATGCTCTTGTTCTCTCAGCCATGACTAGATAGAGGTCCTAAGTAATTCGAAATTGTATGTTTCGATCGTCCATACTGAGGATTGAACCTTCAACCTTCAGGAAAATATCACTTTTTACAATTGATTTTTATAAATACTTTAATCATTGTGCCACGGACCCTAGACAGAACAAGAGCATGCTACCCTCGTGAAGTAAATAAAGGGTTCCGCTCGCAATTTCGTCTAAATTCCCGAGTTCGACAAAAACATTCCCGAGTTCGACAAGATACACCTGAAGAAGGTCGAACGTTACATCGACCGAAACGTTGTGTAAAGGGCACTCAAGATGAGAACAATAGTCCAAAATATCCAAATAATTCTAACTATCAGTCCTCATCTAAAAAAGTAAACATTAAAAAAAAATAAAAACATACAATCAACAAAAAAAGAAAAAACATAAGAAGAAAAAAAGAAAAGAAAATGTCATCTCAGGCTTTCTTTCTCAATTTCTTCTTTCTCGCTTCTCTCTTTATTTCTCTTTATCTTTTTAATCTTGTCTCTTTCATTCTCTCTCTCTCTCTCTCTCTCATTCTTTTTATCCCTTCTTTCTCCTCGCTTTCTATTTCCCCACACCTCGTTTTCTTTTTTTACACTCATGTCTCTTTCAGCGCACACACACCCTCTATCTCTCTCTCTCAAACTCTCTCTCTCTCTTTACCTCACTTTCTCAAACCCAAACTCTTTCTCTCTCTTTGTTTCCCTTTATCTCTTTAATTTTCCATTCTCTCTCTCTCTCTCTCTCTCTCTCTCTCTCTCTCTCTCATTCTCACACCCAAGATGAGAACAGTAGTCCGAAGAATCCAAATATTACGAATAAAAGTGAGCTGTAAGATAGATTATGGGAAAGAAAGTAGGAATATAATGAGGGGCTAGATAAGGAGAAATAAGAAGTACAGAGAGATGAGGGAAGGGCGCACACCTGTGTGCAAATACTTTTATTTTTAATATTTTATGTTCTCCTGGTTCAGATAATTAGTCAGTGCAGCCGTTTCAGTATTTCAACTAACCCCGTATTCGTTTTTCTGTGTTCATTCACCAAAGGAAATTCTTACCAGTAAACCCGCGGGAGGATCAACCTAAGTTCCGCTCGAAATAACAAGAGTAAAATAAAAAAAAAGGTTAATAAACATGGATTTATGTATGTTTCCAATTTCAGGGTGCATAAAAACATGTCCCCGCAACGTAATGTCGGGTGTCGGATAACAAACGTACGTAATCAAGAATCAGGTGCTCCGATGACTCCGGGTACTTGAAGAAGATCTGCACCAACGTGTCCGCCCAGCCGCTACCAGATCAAACGAAAGAAAGAATACGATACGCCCTTTTTGGTTCAATGAAGATCAGATAAATAGAACTATTTATAAGTTTAATAAATGGTGACATCTTCAAAAATTCCATAAATCTTATTCAGGAGGATACGATTGGAAGCGTTTGGTTTAATGATGCTTAACACCTGCTCTATTATCACTTTTTTGGGTGGTCTCCATGGCGCTCATTGTATCTCTATTTTCTCTACTCGCCCCGCTTAAAACTAAGCGTAAATTCCATGAACAAATTTTCTTTCCTAGAAATGCCCGCTTGTGGAACTTTATACCGCGATGCTGTTTTCCAGCAAGGCCATTTTCAAGTCCAATGTAAATAAGTTCTTGTTGAACTGTCCTCTTAAATAATCAAACTCTGCTCAATTTCCGCCATTACTGATCATCACGGTGGTGTCTCACCTGCCACCTGACACTTATTAACCGTTATCCTTGGGTGGCATTCGGGCCTTGATCAATGGTGATTCTCAATTAACAAAAAAAAATATTAATAAATCTACGTTACCACTTCTGTTTTTGTATATTTGTGTTTTTGTGTGTTTTACGCATCTACGTGACTTACACATTTACTATGCATTGTCATCAATAATTCAATAGCATAAAATAAATGGATTAAAAAGAAATATTTTGAAATAATAATTTAATTTGGAAATTAAATCCAAAACATGAATTTTGGTCATTTCGTACATAAATCAGCCATTAAAGAAGCAAAAAAAATCAATTACTTCGTGCCCCTTCAGAATTTGAAAAGAATTTAAGCTGCTAAATATAAAATCGTCTAAACTGGCGTTAAATTGCTTAAATCCTTATTAATTGAAAGTTTTGCAATCTATTTACAGATAATAATTTTATCAATAGAGATTAAAACGATTTTTACTTAACAAACAAACAGTTAAATATAACATATACGTAGTTTGTACACGTCACGAAAAATAGCTTTATTAAATGCATTTACGAAAAGTAAAGTATTGCTTCTAACAAAAGGATTCTACTATTTCTACTATTAGACATCATGGTGTGGTGAGAGAAAATGTAGCAGTCTGAGATGGGATTCGAACGAATGCTAAAACGCAAACGGTTCTAATTGCTTGCCCTCTTACTTTCGTTCGTTTCGTTATGCTTTTTTTTTTATCACTTCCTAAAGCTAGCAAATTTTAACATAAAAGTGTTAACCCAAATCATTTTTAACCAATGGAAATCTTTCCAAACTTCCAAAAAATAACATGCACATGTATAACATTACACACGTTTACACACATGTTAACATGTAGATATTTGGGACCCAACACGTTGTAGATTCTGTCGTAAAGGAGACAAAGACAAGGAATAGGAAAGAAATTCAACTTGCTCTTCCAGTTTTTTTAAAAAAAAAGACCTTTATTCATCATTCTCCGGCCACGCGTGACTTCATCTATGCCTCTATTGTGATTGTGCTCCTCTCGAACGTGATCGTCAATCTGCGCGTGCATTTTACTTTTTATATTTTTTCTTTTCTTCTTGTGACGTCATTTTGCACACGTCTCGGCATTTGCATGTTACATATGCGAAAGTAGTAAGCCAGTGCGAACTTAAAAATTCCTATAACAACTGATCAACAAAATCAGTTTTCGCAAGTCTTCACCAGCCGCACCTGAAAAACAAAAGAACACACGCACTTCGCCCCTCCCCCCGAGTGGTGGAAGGAGGGAGTGGGCAAGTCGGCAAATATAAGAACTAAATAACTCACATACCTGCTTCATCAGCTCACGCACGTCTATATACATTTTGATGCAACTTAAGCGTTACAACCAGACAGGCTGACAGCGCCGCTGATAAAAGTAACTAAAATGCTATTTAAATAAACGTGGAAAGACGAAGAAAATGCTATTTCACGACTTCAGCATGTCAGGCCCATGTAACATTATGATCGCAAATCTTCCAACCGTAAATAGACATGACCGGCGTTCGTCTCATAGTGTTATATATGGAAGGTGACAGACCCCCAATAATTAAAGAAAAACATAACTAAATGTGAAAATAATAATTTGATATGGCTTTGCTGATATTGGTTTCCTCGATTTATTTTAAAACAAGATAGTCTCGGAAAGGACCACGGTAATGGATTAATCTCTCTCTACCATTAAAGTTGGAAAGACGGTTTGAAGATCTAGCGCCCCAGAAGACAAGCAATCTGACTTGCAAAAATGCCTCAGCAACTCTGTCGGCGTAGGAAGCAATAAACTAATCCGTATTCAAAGAGAGAAAACAAAGCCTGTAGGGGTGGACCGCCTAAAACTATATACAAAGTTGAACGATAAATTATCGCCATAGAAAAGAAAAATTGATTAATTTTCCGTTTGATGAAAACCGTTTTTTTTTTGTTTGTTGCAGACCATCTACTAGTTGGCCAGTTGTTTACAAATCCCAAGAGCGATAGGAGCCTTCTATCATGTCTGAAAATTACACAATGTTCAATGAGCAAGATCGGAGATGGGCCACTGTACAACTCATGATCTTTGCCGATCCAAGTTATAACAACGGGATCATTGCCACCACCCCCAAAACGCATCGCTGGATTGCCACGAATAACAGGGACGTGCCCAGGGTGATGAAAACAAAGTGTCCGATCACGGTTAATGTCTTTGGTGTGGTTTCAATTGAGGGCCACATCATGCTGCCTCACATTTTCGAAGTCGGTTGGAAAATCAATACCAAAGTGTACCTTGATTTGATGAAGAGTGTGGTGATGTTCTGGTGCAATTAGTTGACCGCTGGCAGGTCCTTGGTGTGGTAGCAGGATTCGGCGCCGGCCTGCAAGTCCAAAGAGACCCAGGCTTGGCTTCAGAAAGCATGTTACGACTTTGTATCCTTCTATCATTGCCACCCCTTCTCCATCGACCTGAACCCGTTGAATTACATCGTTTGGTCATACGTAGAGAGCATCACCATCATGACTTCCCACAACGCCAAAGCCAGCCTGAACGCTGCCATCTGCTGAGTATTTGCCGAGCTCTCGCCGGCGTTTGTGAAAAATGCATGCTCCCAGTTCCGGACCCGTATCTAGGTGGTGATTAAAGCTAATGGCGGTCATATTGAATAGATATCAGCTCAAGTTACATGAATTGATTTTTTCAATAAAATTTTAGAAATAAAGCTGTAGTGTTGTTTTCTTTAGGGCGACACTTTTATCAGCAACACAACGCAATCAACACGAAAAAGACACATTAAAAGTAGTGTAGATTTTGTTGATTTTAGTGACGTAGGAAAAAAAAAGGCCCCGGCGGAAGGGACCACGATAAGACTGCCAATATCCCTCGCGAAAATGGAACTTATGCATGTTTAAAACAAGAAATTGGCATGCAATCATTATCCACTTCAGCATTATTAATTACACACGCAAAAATGTTGACAGGTCGTAAAATAGTCGAATGCAGCCCTTACCAACTTAAGGTTTTATTTTCATTGGCTTGCGAGCTAAAACAACCCTTGATATACGTTAAACAAAAAAAACAAGCGGTACAGAAATTCTTCAGATTTAATCTTAGATACAACACGTTTCATAGTTTGCCAACGGCTTTGACAATCCGTGTTCGAAGCCCATGGGAGACATTTGATATTATAATTCTTTTTTGATAGTCTAGATGAAAGAGGAAAAGACCCGAAGCATTACCGGAAAGAAGGATGAAGGTATACCTTTGATGCCATGCAAAATATTTGTATTCGTGAAAAGAAGTTGCTTGAAAAAGAATCGTTAATGCATTGCTAAGTCTATATAGATTATATGAGTACTTCAAAAAAGTGTTTGTATCGAACGTTTTCCATTTCTTAGAGTTCAAGGCTGCTTTACTATTATGAACCAATGCTAGGAGGAGGAGGAGAGTTCCGCCAGCTAGTATTTATTAATTAGTGTAACGAAGAGTATTTATTTATGGCTGGTTTTTGTTGTTGTATTCAGCGACTAGTGGGAAGCTATGTTGCTGGGAAGAAAGAAGATGGGGGAAAAACTAATACAGGAACTGCGTATTTAGAATTGTCCAAAAGTCTGCCAGAATTCGGATAATTCATTCCACCTGCTTAAAGTTTAGTTGTTTTCTACAAATTGTCTAACGAAGAGAATCTTTAGTCTTGGTTCGGCCTGTGAAATGGATAACTATGTGTACATTGCCAGATTGTCTTGTAGAGATTAGTGACTGATCCAACAAAACAAAAATCGCGCACGCGCACACACACACACACACACACACACACACACACACACACACACACACACACATATACATATGATATTGAATCTCCCGATTGGCTGTAATCGTGACTTCCTGCACTGATAATTGCCGAAAGCATGAAACACTAGTGTTCGTAGGTATTAAAAATTACTACAGTAATAATAATATAATAATTATGTTGGCGATTTAAGAACTCGATTCTTATTGAGCACTTCAAAGTTGAAATGAAAGTCGGTCACTTAAGCTCGTATGCGCAGATGATGATGTAAAAATCATTAGATCACTTTGAACGGACGTCTCGACATTTAGTAATAAATGTTTAAATTTAACTGAATTTCTTGCGGTTAACGTTGACCGTGTGGTTTGTTCCTTGTTAATGGAGTCAGAAATGGCTTCGTAGCCGAGTTCGAATCTCTCAACCGGCTGTAATCGTAACTCGCTGCATTGATGTTTCCCTAAAGAATGAAATAAAAATGTATTGATCAAAACAAGCACCATCAGAATCAACACACTTTCGCTGACGTAAAACAAATGTATTTATGTCAGTAACATAAAAATCTTGCGTTCTGGTGGCGATGAAATCGAGAAGGCGTTGTTGATATCGCTTAGGTTTTTTAAGCATTTCTCACGCAAGAAGTTGTAGAGATGCTTGAAAAAGTGGTGGTCGGTAGGTGAGAGGTCTGGAGAGTATGGCGGATGAGGCAGGGTTTCGTGGCCCAATTCGTTCAACTTCTGCAAGGTCGGTTTAACAATGTGCGGTCGGGCATTGTTGTGGAGGAGAATTGGGCCTTTTCTGTTGATTAATGCTGGGTGTTGTTGTCGAAGTTTCTGGTGCATTTCATCCATTTGTTTACAGTATTTTTCTGCCGTAATGGTTTTGCCTCCATTCAAAAAAGTGTAATAGATAAGACCGGTCGCAGACTACCAAAAAGTAAGCATGACCTTCTTTTGGTGCAACTTTGGCTTCGAAAAGTGTTGTGGAGCTTCGTCGGCGTCTAACCACTGAGCTGAGCGTCGCCGGTTGTCATAAAGAACCCACTTTTCATCGCAAATCACAACCCGGTCAAGAAACGGGTTGTTCTTTTTGCATAAAAGAAAGATGGCACTTCATAACGGCGTTACTTTTGGTACCCATTTATCAAGTTTGTTGCCATTCCAATCTCTCTCAAGTGATTGACAAATCGTCGTATATGTCACGTTTAATTCAGAAGCAAGTTCCTGAATAGTTGTGCGCAGATTGGCTTCGACTAAGGCTCTTAATTGATCGCTGTCAACATCTGATGGCCGACTACTAAACTCATTATCTTGAAGACTCTCGTCGCCGCCATAAAATTCCTTAAACAACCATTGTGCTGGGCGTTCAGTGGTGGTTTCTGGGGTAAACGCTTCATTTATATCGCGAGCTATTTCAGCAGCTATTCGGCCTAGCTTTAATTGTAATAAGAAAATTTTGCGAATTTACTTTTTTCCCATCTTCTATTCAGCATTCTAAAAAGAAGATAATTGTTTTAAAACGATTTTAATTTAAACAACCAGGACGTGACGTATATAATACTATCTTATTTAATTCAAACTCAACCGGCGCTTTTAAGGAACAAAATCTTAACGTGAATCTCGCCTGACCAAACGCACCGTTCCGAGACTTAATAAAAAAAACTACCGTAGAAACAACAAACGGTTAATTCTCTGCTCCAACAACAACATGGCACAAAAAAACAAAAAAAACAACAAAAATACAACAACAACAACAACAACATGGCAAAAAAAAACGACATACTGAAGATGAAGGTTTCCTTCGAAATATATTTATGAACTTTAATATAAATTTCTAACTAAATAAACATCTGTTTATTTTGTAACAATGCGTTGTTTTGGCTTCAAACGTATATAATACGTATCTTATTTAATTCAAACTCAACCGGCGCTTCTAAGGAACAAAATCTTAGCATATATATATATATATATATATATATATATATATATATATATATATATATATATATATATATATATATATATATATGGCAATTTTATAAGTTCGAAATCTCAGCGATTAATAATCAGAATTTAATCAACGAAAGCTCGTTAGAAAGGTAATGACATGAATTGTGTAGTGGGCTATGTTACATTTGCCATTAAGGTTGCACAATAAGGGGATCATCCATCATCCAGAGTCTATTTTTGTCACTTTTAACACCCATAAAACGTTTCAGTCATAGTCATTTGTTTTCCTAGTTTTGCATATGAATTTGAATTGCAAAATATCTGATATTTCCTACAAACCTTTGGTCTTGATGGAGAGGAGACTAAAACCTGCTGCTATGGTTTCAAATGATCTTAAATAATAGCAAAGGGGAACATGATTCCAAATAT
>NC_136507.1:61782526-61812526 GCF_053919585.1 Euprymna scolopes
AAATGTTTATTCTTTACCTTCGCCCTACATCTTGCGGTATTTTTTTTTTAAATAATCTTCTTTCTTTTTTTTTTTACAAAATCCAAATATTAAGTAAGTTTACTCCTGGAGTTGCCCGGGAATCATTATTCTTTGCAGCAATTATACATAAAGTAAGTGTTTACAAACGCCGCGTTTGCGGGAAAAAATGTTCAGTGTATTTTGTTATACTATTATATACAAGAAAGAGTAATCTGTGTTTCTCGGCATCAGCGCTCAACATCTTAGATCAAGTATGTGCAATAATATAGTAGTATATTTTTGATATTTGTTTGATATATGTTTGATGGCGAATGAGAAAGTAAGTAGCTTAGCGTTGCCTGAGGATACTCTAAAATAGATATGGGTTTCATTATGTTATTAAGGGGGGTAGATAATAGACGCAGAGTTGTCCGGGAATAATTTAAAACAAATTACAAAATGCATTATATTTTCGAGGAAAAAATAAGAGAAACTTGGTGTTACCCGGGAGCAATAACCTTAAAACTGAAAACTCAAATTAATTATTAGCAGTATTATTATTTTCTATTCACAAAATAGAACAAAGATTAACGGACTGGGAAGAGATAAAAGAGGGATAAAAAGAGGAAGATGGAAAATTGTTGAAAGGTGAAAGAAAGAAAGATGGAAAGACGAATTCAAAAAGGTAGAGTAATAGGAGTTTTAAGATAAATATATTACACACAGCTACATTTTTTTTTACCTTTTCTATTTTGTTTTTAGGGACTCGGGCAACGTCGCATGGTTCTGCTAGTATATGTAGAAAATACTCTCTTGCATATGTATATGTATATAAATATATATATATATATATATATATAGAGAGAGAGAGAGAGAGAGAGAGACCAATAGACAGACAGACAGACAGACAGACAGATATAAATAATTTTTTTAATCTTACTCTCTTTCAAAACGCTATAACTTCTTTTTTTTAATTTCCAAAGACATTTTTTGTTCTGAAATAGAATAAAGGCGTACTTTTCATTACAACAAATATATTTTCCAATATTGTACTGGTATTTTATTCATTCACACAGAATGCATAGTTCCTACATTGTGCATAATTGCAAATAATTATAGACGAAAACGTTTTATCACACGGATATGCGTTTAGATATATCTCCCTCTCTGTATATATAAAAGTGGCCTTGTGTGTGTGTGTGTGTGTGTGTGTGTGTGTGTGTGTGTGTGTGTGCGCACGCGAAATGTCTGTACCCCTCTCTGAATATTTTGTCTACGGACTTGAAACTTGATATGTAGGGTATTTGGACATCAGCAGCACTTTCGGTTTGGTTTTTAGCCTATGAAATAGTTGATAAGGGGCCAAAAATGAAAAACAGTTGATTTTGGAAGAACTAAATCGACTAATTTCTGAGCATGCGTAGGTATACATTTTCAGTGTTAAGTAGCTTAATGTTCGCCCATTTCTGTCTATCTGGTGACAGCCCAGACGATAACGAAAAGAACTGATCGCTAAGTAACGACTGTGGCTGGAACGCTGAATGTTTTAGTTTCGAGTCGAGCTGATGGGATCAAATTCATTTTTTATTTAATTTTTGAGATCACCAATATATATATAATAACGGAGAGGGTGGGGGGCTTGCCCGGGCATAAAATACGCTTAAATATGATTTTTTAATTTTGTATATGTTATCATAGAGTCGTGATTTTAAAAGTAAAAAAAAAAAAAATTATGAGAGCCATCAGCAAGAATCGAAACCGAAACTGTAGCATTTAAAGCTGGTGATGTTACCACTCTACCGACGTGACATAGATTTGAACCAATTAAGAATTTAAAATTTTAATAAACTAAGATGAATGTGCAAAATGTAAAATGTTTTTTTTTTGTCAATTTTGACTCATTTTTGACCCCTTAAAAACTATTTAAACCAGCTAAAGACGGTCTGTAAAAATCCGATCATTTTAGGCCCGTATCGCCCTTATCGTAAATTAGCTAGATATTTTTCAGATAAATGCAATTCCACGACCCATATATAACAAAATTGCATTTTCTTTTAAAATAAATAGAAAAGAAAAAGGCTTTTAATACGAATATCAATACACAACAATGGTCATATATATATATATATATATATATATATATATATATATATATATATATATATATATATATATATATATATATATATAGTTTTAAATAATAGTCAATAGAGAACTTGCTCTGACATATTTAAGCGTATTTTACGACCGTCCAACGCCGGAAGGCTTACTAGTACACACACACACACACACACACACACACACACACACACACACACACACACACACACATATATATATATATATATATATTTCTGGAAATATATATATATATATATATATAATATTTTTTTACTATAATAATTAAATATATATATATTTCTGTAGAAATATATTTTCTTATATATACTAATCCTTATTAAAGAAGCTCAATGTAATTACAGAGCAATATAGTGAATAAATGACAAAAAACTATATTCCAAAATTCATGATGTTGACCATCTTATAATTTATTCGTTTAATTCAGTTGACATTTACAATTTCTGACAGTATCTGTTTCATAGAGCAAAATCAATCATTTAATTATTATATCAATCAGTGTATCTGTTATGCCCTTTACTCATCAGAAGAAACAGCAACAATCAATCCGTCAAAATGAAGTGTGATTTGAGATGATTACAGTCCGAAAATTCGGAAAAAAAAAAGCTGTAAATGTGTTTCCATTACGCCATTTTAAATTTCAAAAATAAAGTCACTAGACACAACTATTCGTACTAACATTCTCTATTAATTTATGAATATTCTACCAAAATGTTCTATTTGATAATTAGTAAATTTATTAATTCTAATTTATGTATATGCAGTGATTGATTTTGCGCTACAAAACAGATACTGCCAAGAATTGTAAATGTCAACTGAATTAAAGGAATAAATTATAAGATTGTCAACATCATGAATTTTGGAATATAGTTTTTTTTGTTTGTCATTTATTCATTATATAATATATATATATATATATATATATACATATATATATATATATATATATATATATATATATATATATATATATATATATATATATATATACGATTAGTTCTTTTTTGGAAAATGAAATCCAGCAGAGTGCTCAATTAAAAGGAAAATCCGAAGATATCCGAAAAATAAGAACGTATTTATATATTGTATTTTGTGTACAGAAAGTTGTTAGATGAGATAAGTCATTGGTACCGTCGGAGTATTGGCTGAAGAGAGCTTAATATGGATATCAAAAACGGTCCTAATTATCGGGCTTGAAACCGACGGTACAAATGATTTATCTCATCTAACAACTTTCTGTACACAAAATAATATATATATATATATATATATATATATATATATATATATATATATATATATAAATATATATATATTTATATATATATATATATATATATTTATATATATATATATATATATATATATATATATATATATATATATATATATATATATATGCATAATGGACATGAAAATAGGCTTTATTTTCTTCTTCGTTTACTACATTATAAGAATCTGAACGCCATAGTTGACCCGGCCAATTACAATTGACCTTGCTCTTTTCTTTTCAATAATATCACTGGTAAAACGAAACTTGCGCAATAAAATGAAACGAATCAAGTGAAAATTCTCTTTGACAAAAAAAAGGTCATTGTGTAAAGGTGAGAGCCACGTCAACTTCCGTTGTTGTCTTGTGGGTTCCGATTACCGGAAATTAACTACACATAACAATTAGTATCAGATTTAATTCTACAGCTTAGAAATAATGTTGGGTCGCCTTTTGGTTGGCGGCAAAATTTACATTTCAAGGCCTTCTAAAAGTTTGTAATATCCTGGAGGATATCCTTCATCTTTGTAGATGTCTTTGTGGCAACCGAATCGTGGAGTGATTTTGACGAACACTAAATAACAAATGCCTGTAATCACTACTGTCTTTTTTTCTCCGCTTTGTTTCGATTCGCGTTTTCCGTCACTTCATAAAACAGGTAAATTTTTAACCAGAACGTGTTAACTTAACGTATTTTCAACCAATAAAAATCGTTTCAAGCCACACTAGTAACAAGTCTATGTCAGAAGAATAAACCGACGCGAACTTAGAAATTTCTTTAAAGCGAGAAAACAGACAGCTAAAAAGGGACAGAATTCCAAACTGGTCGCACCTTGAACAGGAATCCAAAAATGGACGCTCACTCTGGTGCTTTGGCTACTAAAATTTGATTTTTCCTATACCCCCTTTCTTTTGGAGAGAAATAATACTAGTTAAGTAATGATAAATTAAATCCGGTGTTAGCATCTTTCAATAAAAAAAGAAGTTGACTTATTTCATGGCTTGTATTAATACATGATAGCATTAAAAATTGTGTTTAATTCTTGATAACATTAAGTTGTACAAATGGAGATTTTTGTCTAAATCTTTTTGTCTAAATTTTAGATTTTATTTTCCCGGGTTACATTCATTAAAAATAAATAATTGTTATAATTCTTTTTCTATCCTTTGCAAATTATTCAAATTTTAGTATGTTATTATGGATGATAACGATTACCAGTTGTCAAAATTTCAGCTTTTCACAGTTATTTCTAACAAATATTAGGTTGTCCCTTAGTTTTGGACGCTACTGTATATGATAAATTTGGAAAATATATATGACAATTTTAACCACCTATTAAGGCCCGTAGGCCACTCAAGAATAAGGGTTGAGTATTAGGTTGATGATGTGACAAGATCAGTTATAGTGGAACTTGGGTCGGGCTAGATTGTCTAAATGGACGATTTAATAGGAATTTGTTCACATTAGACTCGACGATAACCATATTATAGTCAGTCATAGTTATTGCGTTCTACAGAGGAACATTTTTAGGAAAAAACTCTGCTCATGGAATTTTCGTTTCTTTTTGGCCACAAAGGAAAAGGTGGTTTTAGGGGTTGCATCTGCAAGGCCCTGGTCTTTATCGGTCTTTAAAGTGTTGCCGTAGATGGTAGTATCATCTGCATAGATGTCGACGAATGAACAGAAGAATGTGATTTGGGAGGTCGTTGATGAAGATCAGGAGTATACAAGATCGTACGTGTTTAATTTTCGTTAGGATTCGTCACGCTATTGACAAGGGTTCACTTGATTTCTAATTCACCTGTTTCTTTGTTCTTTTTTTTTTTGGCGGGGATCGAGTTTCTCTTCTCTTTCTGTTTGGAAGTAATCTAGTTTTAATCTGGATGTTTTTCACTTACATTTTATTTTACATCGGTATAATTGTTTCTTTATTTGTTTATTAATTATTATTATTATTATTATTATTATTATTATTATTATTATTATTATTATTATAATTATTATTATTATTATTATTGTTATTATTATTATTATAATTATGATTATCATTTTTTTTATTGTTGTTGCTATTATTGTTTATTAGTGGGTTTTCTTTCTTTTTGTTTTTTTTCTATGTCTTATTATCCTAAGTCCAAAGTTTATTTTGTGTATACATACGTTTGTAATTTAACTTTTGCAGTTAATAAAATTTTAGGTTCTTTTAAGTTTAGGATTGCTAATTTCTCATTCAAACATAGTATAAACTTCTACATGTATTGGTCTGCCGTACTGTTTTCCGCTCTACTGTCGACGATCATCCACTTTTCTTGAGCTCCAATACTAGTTCAGTGTAATAAATGAACTGATGAATAAACGGATTGACGTATTTTTATGTACTGCCGAGTAAGTCTGATAAGTCACTCGTGGATAAGTGTTAATGAGTTTGTCAGATGGAGACTGAAACAACAACATGACTAGAAAATAGATTATTTAAAACGGTCGTTCAAAATTTGTTAATTGATATACCCATAAAAAGAATATATTTGTTTGAATTAGCTGAATGTTCTTGGCTACATAATCAAGTAATACAATCTAGTAAGTCACCTTAATGAACAGTTGTTCATAGTCGTAGCTGGTAATATGCGTAAGCTTTGGCTTTCGGCATATCATGTGACGTCCCTCATAGGATGCTATACCAGTCCGTATTTATGGTTAATACCAACCAACCATATTATTGTGAGGAGAAACCCAAATATATTCATATTCATTACATCATTACCATTGAACTTAGAAACGACCACGCTTTAATCAGCTCGGAAACAATCCCGTGCTATTGTGTAACATGGACGGATAGTTCTTGGAAAGAAATTTTGCTAATAAAAGTTTCGTGTAGTTTTAAGTACACAGAGATTATGTAACGCTGTCCCCACAAAACATGCTGTAGCTTCAGTCGCAAAACGAGATACAGAATAGAAAAAAAACTCGTTTTTTTTTTGTTGTGCAACGACATCCATTTCCTCATTCTCTCATTACCGCTATGATGCCATTGACGCCTTTTATGTGATCTCGAACGTTTTTCAAATATCTAACTTGATCTTGAACGTTATTCACTTCTCTAACGTGATCGCGAACGTTATTCACGTATCTAACGTAATCTCTTTTGTAAAGTCTTTCCCCCCCACTGGTGACATCATTTCGCATGCATTTGCATACGCGCGTCCGCGCTATGTTACAAGAAAAAGAACTTATTTACAATTTTAGCTATATAAGTTTTTATTTGTAAATATTTTACAAGGGAGAACATAAGTTCAGTCAAGCATCTTTAAACATTAAAAGACTGTTAAGTATCATAGTTTTAGAGTTTACTTCATAAACATTTGTATTTATGTTGTGGGTTATCCAAGACGAACCCGGACCCTTGATCGTCCTTATGCTAATAAAAATTAACTAGGCATTACTTATGCTGCAGTACTCTTACAACATCTGTGGAGGAGCTGCTGAGAGCACAATTTCCTGCATTGTTTTAAACCAGCTTCAAAATGTAGTAGCTGACGTCCTTTTCTCATTCTTACAACCTCTTTCTCACAGAAGAGAGGTCACGAGCCTATCCCTGCTCTATCGTTATTTCCATGGCAGGTGCTTGACTGAGCTTCAATCCAGGTCCTCCCATGTAAAACATTCGCAGCAAAAACTCGTCTACCTACAAACACTGGCAACAATTTCCCCTGCTCTCTATCTGTACTGAAAACTAAACTAAAATTCTATGAACAAAGTTTATTTTCAAGAACTTCCCGCCTGTGGTTCTCTATATCGCGGGAATGCTTCCCAGTTGACTACGACATACATAGTAGCTTTCACGTCCAACGTAAATAAGTACTTGCTGAGCCATCCTATTAAATAATCAAATTCTACCCAATTTCCACCACAACTCATCATTCCAGTGTTTTCTCACTGACCACCTGACATCCATTAACTCTTATCCTCGAGTGGCATTTCGGCCTTAATGAGTGGTAGTTCTCTTGTAAAAAAACTGTTCTGACTAGAAAGGAGAGAGACAGAGAGTAAGAAGAACGCAAGGACTTCTTTTCCTTACAACCTTACAAGAAGAAACGTTGATAGATTTTTCTCTATTCTATCGCTATTTTCACTCGACTGAACTTCAATCTTTGGTTCTCTCCGTAAAACATTCACAGCAAGAGCTCATATAATCATTGCCACTGCAATAACTTTCTTTTTCTCCTATGTTCACCTAAAATCCCGCGGAACTTCCGTAAACGGGAGCTCTTTTCAAGGTCTTTTATCTATGGAACAAATTATCGCGGTACTTCTTCCCTTGTCGACTGCAACATGGTCGTTTTCAAGTCCATATAAACAAATAGTTGTCGAGCAGTCATATTAAGTAAACAAATTCCACTCGTCGTTTCCATGAATGTTTTTTATTTTTACATTTGGCGCCAAAACCAATAGAGTCCAGCCAGTTTTTGAAATGCTTTTGTTTCTGTTGACTGCGGTATGTCAGTTCTGAGAGGTCCAACTTCCAAAACTTTGCCTTTGAGACGAAGAAAATTTATTGCTAATCGCCTGAGGCGCATCTACCAGGGAATGCCGACAGGGCTGCCCGGGTTTTTTTTTTCAACTCAGAGTGCTTTTCCTCTGAAGCGTTAGCGCTCTCTCTCTCTCTCTCTCTCTCTCTCTCTCTCTCTCTCTCTCTCTCTCTCTCTCCAATTCCACTCTCCAACCCTTGTGTCACATCATACCACCGTTGTAGGTAGATAAATAACAATCTCAAAGTAGTGTACATCATTTACTTGACGATCTCATTAACATTTATCCTCGATTGGCTTTTGGCTTTGGTATGCAGTGACTGATTAGCATATAAAAAAAAAACGAATAAGCGTATTTAATTGTATTTTTTTTTTGTGCGAAAAAAAAAAATGAATGGAACAGAAGGAAAGAAATATGAAAAGAAAGGAGTCGCTATTAGCGTTTATTAGCGCGTGTAAACACGAACATACATAAACACACCCAACTCTCCCCCTCCCCTCTTTCTTTCTTCCATCTATAACAGTCGTTTTTTATATTTATAAAAAAAAAAAAAAAAATGGCGGTTAGTGTTGTGAATGGATCGGCTATTAGTGACTGCACACCGCACGCGATTGTTTTCGGAGAAATAAAAAAAAATGAAATAAAAAACAAGAAATGTAGAAAAAAAATGAAAATAAACTAAAACAAACAAAAACAAAAGCAAAAACACCAGCGCCATTTTGACTTTATCTTTCATTCATGACTGAAACTTCTTCCGACAACATCCGAATCATCACGTGACGGAGTCAAACATGTGGGAAAGTGTCGAGGCGCTTCACTCTCAACATACCAAGCATTGTTGGCCCCAATTTTTATTAATTTTCTTTTTATTAAATCACTACCCCCTCCCTACACCTCATTATCCCAAATTAGTTGTTAATATTTTTTCCATAGCAAAAAATAGGTCAGACTGGTAACGACTTGACAAGGAAACAAACTTCTTGACCTCTTGGCTCGGAGCAAAGTGTTTTGTTGTTATTAGTTTATTTGTTTAAAGGAAATAGCTCCAGACACGACATAAAGCCATTTGATGTAAGGGAAAACCAGCCAACGATAACGGTAAGATGAACGCATTCTAACCCAAAAAACATTAATTCTCCCATTTTTTTTTTGTTTTGTTTTGTCAGAAACTTTTTTTTTTATGAAAAAGAATGCGAGAGTTACAGGCCGTCGATTTTTTTTTTTTTTTTTTTTTTCATCGGCATTAAAACCAAGAGAATTGATACTTAGTTCTCTTCCACCGCAAGAACTTAGACACCAGGGTCGGAGAGTGGGATTGAGAAGTCCCTAGACGCAAGGAAAACCTTAGAGGCTGTAGTTATAAGACAATTGAGGAGATGAAAGCGGCTGTGACGGGGGTCAATGACACGCTCACACAAGAGAACTTCCATACGGGCATTTCAGAAGTTGTTGGAATGGTATAGCAAGTGCTTTACAGTCCGAGGAGATTACTTTGAAGGGGTGTGCCTATCAAGTGTCCAAACAAACAAAAAAGTTTGGAAACTGATTGAAGGGACTTCGTACATGTATAGTCTCGGCATATATAAAAGTTCCCCAGACCCTGGAAAGCTTTCTCATAGTTTTGTTCCTGGAACTTCTAATTGTTAGAATTCCCTTCTATACACCCGTTTTTCTAATTACATCAACATGCCGAAATTTAAATACAATGTTAACAGGCATCTTACTACTTAACCCCCACCTCCTCTTAGGATGCCCCTCTAGGCCTGACTGTTTACATCTCAGCGAGTACGTGTCTTGTTTAGAGTGATTTAAAGTAAAAAAACAAAAACAAACATAAAATTGTCTGCTATTTATTTATTGTTTTTATTCATTATTTTATTTGTTTTTGTTTTTACTTTATTGATTTATTTATTTATTGTTTATTTATTTTTTGTTTATTTTTGAAATTTATTTCTTGTTTTTATTTAATGTTTTTATTTATTTATTTTGTAAATTTACTTATTGTTTTTTATTTACTGTTTTTATTTGTTTATTTTTTGGAATTTGTGTTTCATTTATTTTTTCTTTGTTTATTTATCTAATTTTTAAATATATTTATTATTTATTTACGCTTGCGTGGTTTATTTATTTATTGTTTTTATTTATACATTGTTTATTTGTTTATTCTTTTTGGTTTTGATTTATTTTTGTGTATTTATTTAATTAATTTATGTTTGTTTTTATTTATTATATTTCTATTCGGTTTTTAATTATTTTATTTTATTCATTTGAATTTATTTTTGTTTATTCATTTATTTATTTAATTTTTTATTTATTTAGTTTTATTCATATAATTTTTATTTATTTTATTCGTGTATTGTTTATTTATTTATTGTTTATTTTTTTGTTCTTCGTTTATTTATTTATTGTTCGTTTATTTATTTATTTAGTTGTTGGGTTTTGCTTAGAAGAACATAAATGCACTATTTTTACTTTTCAATAAATTATAATCCAAGACTTGAATAAATTTGGAATCAATTAAGAAATTATGTTATTATTTTTTTTTTTATTGTTGTTTTGTTTTTTTAATATTTTCTTGAAGAAACGAAGAAATGACCATGTTTGAATATATAATCTCGGCTGGAAAATGATTGGGAATATATTTACTCTTAAATTCTAAAGTCATTTGAAAGAATTTAAACTGTCAGATAGACAGTTCTTTCACAGCCGCGAAGAAATCAGAGATGATATGCACTGCGTAGTGATTTTAAGGATATAAATTATCAAATAGAAAATAGTTCCTGTTCACAGATCGAGTTTAAGAGCAAAGGTTAAGTATTATGGTTAAGTTTTGCTTCTGTAAAGAAAACATCGTCATTTTTCGATCGCACCGCGATTATGTAATTTTATATGAATAGTGTTGCGAACAGCGGCAGAACATAATACGTTTACCTCATACCTAACCTACACTAGTAGAACATAATACGTTTACCTCATACCTACACTAGTAGTAAATAAACTGTGAACATTTTTTTTTTTTAATTTTTAAGCCGAAAGTTTGCGATTTTTTTTCTTTATATCCTAAAACCTTTTAGTGGTTTGTTTTCCTTTCTGACTTTTGACAGATGAATGTCAAACACGAACGCCGGACGACAAGGCACTCATTTATGACGCGAACATATTTGCAACAGCATGTGGGAGGTCGTTAACGAGATGGAGACGTGCTTAACGCACAAACGCGTTTAACAAATATCTCCGTGAGCGAACCCGCATATAGCGACCTATTTTTTTCTTTTTAAATGTGTCCGCATAAAAAAGTTTTGTCCACCGTTGGTCAGTCAGACAGTCAGTCACTGTCCGTCACGTTTAAGTTTGAAACAACATTTTCATTTGTCTGCGTGTGGCATTTTAATTTTAAAAGAACATTTCTGTTTGTCTGTCACGTTTAAGTGTTAAAAACTTTTCGTTTTTCTGTCACAATAAGTTTGAAAAGAATTAAAGATTAAACTTCAAAGAACATTTCCGTTTGTTTGTCACGTGTCTGTCATGTTTTAAAAATTTCCGTTTGTCTGTCACGCGCCTGTCACGCGTTAAAACGTTTTCGTTTGTCTGTCACGATAAGTTCGAAAAAGAATTTTCGTTTATCTGGTAGACTTAAATTTTAAAGAACATTTCCGTTTTTCTGCCACGCTTAAGTTTTAAAAATGTTTCTGTTCGTCTGCCACGCTGAAGTTTTAGAGACATATTTGTTTGTCTGTCACCTATAAATTTGAAATAGAATTTATGTTTACCTGCAGTGCTTAAGTTTAAAATAAAATTTTCGTTTATGTATCACGCTTAAGTTTTAAATAGATTTTCAGTTTGTCGGTCATGCTTAGTGCCAAACTACATTTTCGTTTGTTTGTCGCGCATAAACGTGAACTATCATTTTCATTGTGATGTCATGCCAAGTCGTGCCGAGTCGTAGAAATTTCCAGGTTGGTATCTGGGGGCGCGTTAAACCAAGACCGTCTTAAAAGACAAGATGGCCGGTGGGCAAAAATAATTTAATCTGCTGACGTCATCACGGATAGTCCTTACCGGTGACACCGGTAGTCACCGGTAGGCACTCGGAACGTCTTGAAGTCAGTGTAATATTTCTTTTTTTATTAAAATGCCTTCACGGTGCATCGTTCCAAATTGCTGAGGAAATTATCGTAAAGGACCAAAAAGTGACAGTATTTTCATTTCCGAAAGATAAAGAATTACAATGCAGTAAAAAAAAGATTTTACACCATCTCCATTCAGCAAAGTAAGTTTTAACGTGCTCCCCCCTGTATTTAACACGATGTAACTATAATTTAATTCAATATTATCATCCTAATTTTTTTACCATTCAAAAGAAGAAGCTTCAAATAAATTGCTAATATTAAAAAAAAAATTTTACAGCATACAAAACTAATGAAAATGCGAGACAACATCGACTCTTTAAAATACGTTCTTTTGAAGAGACGATTTTTTTAAGCTGTTTTAAAAATCTAGCAAAAATTAATTTTCCTGAAATTTTTCAATATTTAAAAATAAATTATGCCGGCTGATA
Source organism: Euprymna scolopes (assembly GCF_053919585.1). Lineage (NCBI taxonomy): Eukaryota > Metazoa > Mollusca > Cephalopoda > Sepiida > Sepiolidae > Euprymna > Euprymna scolopes. The sequence continues at coordinate 61,795,019 of NC_136507.1, forward strand.
AAATTTTTAAACTTTTTTTTAAAGCTAGAAAGATAAAAATACTTATTTTTATGAAACTAAACTAAAAAAAAAAAAAACGCGCGTTCACTCGTGGTCTTTTCATTTCATTTCATTAACGTAATTGGGTTTGTATTACTGTACACATAGATTCGAAAAAGTTGTCAAAAAACAAATATATAACAAATAAATGTTATCAAAGGTAAGATAAGTTACTTTTCTGCCAAACTGGATATATTTTTCGTGTTTTTATTCAATGTAACATGTTTATTCAGCCCGAAAAACATACAGTGTTTACCGATGTATTCGAAAATTCAAGATGGCGTCTGATTCTCTCTTTAACACGGTAAGTTTGGGATAAGGTGTTATAAATAAAAAACTATACAACATACTATTAAAAACCCGCCGAATATATGTCAACCTATGTCACGGTAACATATATTGAGCGAGTTTTTAACAGTATTTTATCCGGTTTTGTATTTATAACACCTTTTCCCAAACTTACCGTGTTAAAGAGAGAATCAGACGCCATCTTGAATTTTCGAATACATCGGTAAACACTTTGTTTTTCGAGCTGAATAAACATGTTACATTGAATAAAAACACGAAAAATATATCCAGTTTGGTAGAAAAGTAACTTATCTTGCCTTTTGATAACATTTATTTGTTATATATTTGTTTTTTGACAACTTTTTCGAATCTATGTGTACAGTAATACAGACCCACGTATTTTAACAAACTGAAAATATGGATATAAAAAAATGATTTTGCATGTTATTTTTGTTATGTGGTGAAATAATCTTAAATAAGAAACATGATTTTTTCTTTAGGTTAATTATTTTTTTACTGTGCAATATTTCATGCATTTATTAAAAATATTGTTTTTGATTTTGAAAAAATATTGTGGTTCATTTGGATTAAAAAATATTCATTTTGATTAAAAAATATTCATTTTGATTAAAAATTATTCATTTTGATTAAAAATTATTCATTTTGATTTAAAAAAAAATATTGTTCATTTTGATTAAAAAATATTCATTTTGATTAAAAAATATTCATTTTGATTAAAAAAAATGTTTAATTTTAATATTTGTTTATTGTCTTAACTCATATCAAATGTTTTGCTTGTGTTCTGCTTCAAATATTCATAATCTTACATGCATAATTTTCATTTTATTATATTAAATAAACTTCAAGTTTATTTCAAATCAAATCGTGTTCCTTCACTTTTTAAAATGTAATTTATAAGTAATTAAAGAACGCATTCTAATCTTTAAAATCTATAATACAACGAAATATTCAATTGCTTATAATATACTTAAACAAATAACTTGTGTTTTTTTTATTATTTTTTTATTATTATTAATATTAGATGAGTTTCAGTATAAATCATCGTGTTCTTTCTTTATTTCTTTATTTTAATCCAATTTTGAAGTTTTGTAACGCTGTCTGTAAAAATTACTGTTGATTATTGACAGTCTAAGAGTTCCACATATCTTGCTTGTTGGGACCTCGGCGATGACGTCATTTTTTAAGCTGGCCGGCCATCTTTATAACGAAGGCCACGGTTAAACCCACGGAGTAAGGAGGGGGGGGGATATACAACCCCCGAATCAAGACGTCTTTACTTGTTTTCTCAAGATTATCACGGCTCTGCAATTTGGAGAGCCGTGGTTTCCGACGCTGTTAAAACGATAGAGCTGTTGATAATGATGCCATGCTAAATGTACAAATTAAATAAAATCAAGGAGGAGGAGGAGAAGCAGGAGGAGGAGGAGGATATCTGTCCATCTGTTTCTCTCTTAAGCATTAACTTTTTTCTTTAATTTTGCTTACCAATTTGTTCTAATCGGGGATGCGGCATCCTACGTGATGCGATACGTTCACCTACTACCTCATACATTCCAACCGAGAGATCTTTTTTTTTTTTAAGATTCCAACCGTCTCCTTAAGTGCAATTGTTTACGTCTTTATTGCACTTGATAAGCAGTACCGACTGTGCCGAAGCGGCGCTCACTCTAAGCGGGTTGAACCGGCTCCTCCAACGGGAGACGTTTCACGGGAGTGTGGAATCCACATGCGGTCCCCTGTCGCATGTATATCCCCGTCAAAGGAAATGAAGACGTTAGATTTTTGCAGCATTTGTAGGGAGGTGTCGATACCTTTCTACATACAGCACTTGGTATTCCCAAATGGTCAGCCATCTAATATTGATCAGACTCAACGTTCTTTACTATGAGAACCGATGTGTCAACGAGATTATTCCATTAATTCACAGACAGTCACTCTATAGTATATAAAAACATTTGTCATTTTATTGATTTGTCATTGTGAGGTTTAAAATAGCAATTTGTCAGTCTGTGTTTCGCTCTATCATGCTTACGTAGGAAATAACAAGTTTTACTTTAGGAAGTTATATATATATATATATAATTTAAAAACGGTTACAGAGCAAATTAACGCACCGTATAAATTTGTTTTAATTTTTTAAAGGATTATTTATTTTTAAAATTTTTATTTTGCAAATATTATTTTTTGTGATTTTTGTGTATTTGTTTATTCTTTTTTATTTTTATTTTGCAATTTTTAAATTTTTCGTTAATTAACAAATAATAAACTGAAATATTATTTACTAAAATTATTATTATTAGCCATCTTGACTTAGATTTAGCGGTACAGTATATATATATATATATATATATATATATATATATATATATATATATATATATATATATATTAAAGTTGAAATAAAAGTCGGTCACTTAAGGTCGCATGCGAAGATGATGATATTACAATCATTAGATCACTGTGGACGGACGTCTCGATATTTAACGTAAATGTTTAAATTTTAACGATATTTCTCGCGGTTAAAGCTAGTCGTGTGGTTTGTTCCTTGCTAATGGAGTCAAATATGGCTTCGTGGCCGAGTTCGGATATCCTGACCGGCTGTAATTGTGAAACGCTGCACTGATGATTCGCCGGAACGATGAAACACTGGTGTCTGTAGGTATCTAAATATTATATATATATATATATATATATATATATATATATATATATATATATATATATATATATATATATATATATAAAGAATATTTCAGTAAATAAAATAGACGTTTTTATCTATGAATTCTAATTTTGATCATTTCCAACTTCCAAATAACGGTCTTCACTTCTGACAGAAACTGGCTGATGTAATCGCCATATTTGTCCTGCCAGAAGTGAAGAAGTTGGAAAGGACCCAAATTAGAATAGACGAAAAGAACGTCTATTTTATTTAATGAAATATGCATAAGAGAAAAATGCTGAATACTGCAAATATATAAATACCCGTTCACGTACACCTTTCACGATAAAGCTAGAACCCAGAATTAGATGCAATTGCTCGATTCTATCTAATGCTGGGTTCTAGCTTTATCGTGAAAGGTGTATGTGAACGGGTATTTATATATCTATCTATAATCTCCTCTTAATGTCTAATATGTGTAGAAAAAGCGGTTCATCCTTCGTAGGGACGTGATGTCCCTCAACAAATAGGTTGTTCCGAAATCGTGTCTGGGGAGTCGGCTAATTTCAGTTAATGTTTGTAGATGTGATATCTACCGCCTGCATACCAGCAGTAACTATCTTAGTTGTATAGACGCGTTGCTTGACACATCGTAGAATGTAGAACTGGATAAAAAAAATATAAGAATTTAAAAAATCGAGGCATAGCCAATAGATTGCGCCGTGGCCCATATATGGTTAGGTCGTCAGTATTGCACACTCCATGAGTGCGACGACCTGGGTTCGCGCCTATGTCGGAGCACGTCACTGATGAGATGCAGTACATCGAAACCTATTTTGGGTCTGGCGTTGTTCATTGTCGATACAATTGCTCGATTCTATCTAATTCTGGGTTCTAGCTTTATCGTTAAAGGTGTATGTGAACGGGTATTTATATATCTATCTATAATCTCCTCTTAATGTCTAATATATATATATAAAGAAGCCTTGTCCGTCTGTCTGTCACGGATACCTTTGCAGCATTATTTTCATCGCTAGTCACGCAGATTGAACGGACGCATCTTAATAATATTCATTCCTGTTGTTTTCTCAAGTTGTATGTGATTAGGTGAAAGGTCCTTCTGGATTTCTTTAATTTAATTCTCCTTATTTTAACGTAAACCGCGCACACTTCATAAACTGTTTTTATTTATAGCTGATAAGGGTAAAAGGTGTAACATTTTAGCGACCATATTTCATATATTAGGAGCGCCTGTTGCTAAATATATTATATAACGTAGGTCGTGCCTCGGTGATTGATAATTAATTTAATGAAGTTGTTTAGGCAACCAGATCAACGAAGCAGGTAAGCTTGCAGTCTCGTAAATCATTAAATAATATGAAGATTGTAGATTTTATGTCATCGTGAAGAAAGGTGATACTGTTTCGTTTTCAACTCCAGTCACAAAGTTTGTTTTTCTTGTTTTTTAATCTTTTTTTTTTTTTTTTCAAATTATATAAAATGAGCATGGCTACCCGGTATGTCCCAAGTGTTCCGCTGAAGGAAATGAAAAGGCGCAAAAAAATTTTTCTGTCAGGTTACTTTTAAACCCCCACTCTCTCTACCATTTGTGCGCTGTTTTAGAACTGATAATAAAAAAGAAAGAAAGCGATAAAAAAAGAAAAGATAATTTAACGGTAGCTGACTAACTATTTGACATAGTTTCAGGATTCCTTTTGGTACTTATGCAGAATAGGGAACACGTTATCGTCGACATATTCCCGGAAGATGCCGAAAGAAAACACACAATCACACACACAAACACACACACACACACACACACACGCACACATAATCATTCATTTATACATACAGACACTAAAGTTTCATGCTTACGCAATCATCAATGTAGGGTAACAATTCCTGTTGGTCATAAGATCCGAACTCAGCCACAAAGCCACCTTTTGCTTCATTTTCTGAACCTCTACCTCAGGATCACCAAGCAATTGCCGCGGGAATGAAAGGAATTAAAAACTATTAAACGCCGAATTCAGACGAATACAATAACAATCTAGAGTGTTCGCACGAGCAGAAAGCAAACATTGCATAGACGCTAGTTGAGTGCATTAGTTATAGGCAGTACACATCCTTAAGTATTTTTAAGAGATTAATAATTATAATTAAATAATAATTATTTATTTATACCTACAAACACTGCTACTTCATGCTTATATATATATATATATATAAGAGCAAGAAGGGTAGGGGTAGGATTTAGCAAAATGCGAGCTCGGATTTTGCTTGCAAAAGTATTTAAAAGTATTTAATCTTACTTGATAACAAAAAGAGAAGCAGAGGGAATAGGGTGAAGAAAAAAGTAATTTCACGTGAATGTATATATATATATATATATATATATATATATATATATATATATATATATATATATATATATATATATAGTGTAAACCGTAGCAAGTGTTTAAAACGCTAGACAGTGGTTAAAAATTAAGGAAATATAAATTATAATTGAAAGCAATCATCACGTGGTAATATTAGTGAAAAAAATAAATCACTTGTGCAGTTTACGGATCGTGCTCAAATAATAACGATTGTTTTTAGAAAGCCATTCTTCGTATGGAGAGGATGCTTTTTTAAATCTATTCTGTACTTTTACCTAACGATTTAATAAACAAAAGAAACCTTTAAAAAATAAATAAGCGAAAGATGCCGTTTTACCAATCGTTGGTCGCAGCGATTTTATTTGCTATGCGTTTCGGCACTTTCCAGTGGTTAATGCAACCTGCATGGAATATGCCGACAATAACGCAGTTCATATTGTAGTAAATGAATGAATACGTGTGTCTTTTTTATATTTTCATCACGATAACGGCAACGATAAAAAAATGACGGTGGCGCACATGCTCGTATATCCGAGCATTTGACGGTCATTTAATAAGAAACAACATTCGTGCTAAATATTCTTCCGATCATTACCTTTCAATCCTGCAAAAATTGAAGGTGCCACACCCACCCACCCACAATATATATATATATATATATATATATATATATATATATATATATATATATATATATATATATATATATTGTACATTTTGTTGCAATTTAAAAACATTATTTTTCATCTAGCAATTAATGATATAGATATAAAAGTTTCAATGTTTTTTTTTAAGTGCAACAGAATGTACATTACATAAAATAAACCCAAGGCAATTTTTTGATTCAATTTAAATTAAATTTTTATACCTTACTTTGTAAAATTTATAAAAGTGCACTTTGAAGATAAATAAATTTAAAATTGAATATTGTACCTTTATTTTTAAAGCCCATAGTAAAAACATTTTGTTTAACAATTTTCATGCGTTGGATGAAATGCTTTTCTAACTTATATATATATATATATATATATATATATATATATATATATATATATATATATATATATATATATATATATACATATATATATATATACATATACATATATATATATATATATATATATATATATATACCAGTCAGTAATTAGTATATATATATATATATATATATATATATATATGTATATACTAGTCAGTAATTAGTAGTTAGTAGTTAGTAATATATATATATATAGAGAGAGAGAGAGAGAGACAGACAGACAGACAGACAGACAGACAGAGAGACAAAGATAGATAGATAGATAGATAGATAGATAGATAGATAGATAGATAGATAGATAGATAGATAGATAGATATACTTTCAGAACGGTTACAGAGCAAATTAACCCACCGTATCAATTTGTTTGAATTTTTTTTTAAATGATTACTTATTTCTAAAATTTTCATTTTGCAAATATTTTTTGTGATTTTTGTGTATTTGTTTATTCTTTTTTATTTTTATTTTTCAATTTTTAACTTTTTTCGTTAATTAACAAATAATAAACTGAAATATTATTTACTAAAATTGTTATTATTGCCGTCCTGATTTCGATTTAGTGGTGCAGTTAAGGATGACATTTTTTTTTTGTAACAAATAATAAAATAAAACAGTGTTTATTAAAAAAAAGATTTCAATACGGTGAAGCAAATTAATTTGTCACTTCTTGGAAAATCGGATAAAATGAGTCGATAGTATATGGCAGCCATTTTGAAAGCTAACCGCGTCAATATAACAAAAAAAAAAAGAAGAAAGAAAAGAAAAACTGGTGGTGTGTATTTTTGATATGACCTGCTGTTTCCATCAGTTTGTTGAGCTCGACCTTGTGCCGATACGGGGAATTATCTGACAATCTTGAGTTGTTGAAAGAATTTCACGAATTTTGTTTCGGACTTTTTTTTTTCTTCTGTTTATTTGTTTTATATACTCCTTTTCCTTCGTCTATATCGGTTACAATGAGAATTTCACAAACGTACGTTTTAACCTCTAATTTGCCGACGATTTTATCATACCATCGTATGTTGATAAAACTGTTTACATCTATACACTAGCTGTCACTCCACCGACGCTGTCCGAGAATCTAAAGAGAACCTCCTAACCCCACCCCGAACATTAGCTCTCAACTGTGAACCCAAGATTATCATTTTACTTTTTTTAATTTTAAATAGTTTTCAAGTTACAAATTAAGTCGAATAAATAATAATGTCGTCTTTGTTGTTTGTGTATGCCCGGTCCGAACGAAGTATTCGAGATACAATTGTCCATATATATATATATATATATATATATATATATATATATATATATATATATATATATATATATATATATATATATATATGGACAATTGTATCTCGAATACATATATATATATATATATATATATATATATATATATATATATATATATATATATATATATATATAAAGAATAAGAATTTTTACCGAGTAAAATTTTATGATGGATCCAAAATGGCCTTAACAATTTGGTATTAGGTTTTGCTATATATATATATATATATATATATATATATATATATATATATATATATATATATATATATATATATATATATATATATATATATATATATATATATATATATATGTATGTATATATATATATTGTTAAGGCCACTTTGGATCCATCATAAAATTTTACTCGGTAAAAATTCTTATTCTTTTCTTTTTCTTTATTTTAGCATCACTAAATCCTTCTTAAATAAGATAATAATCCAGATTGTTCACGATGGTCGTACGTCAAAACAATATTATATAAATGCGAGTTTACTTCAGGGGTCGATCCTTGGACCTTTATTATTCTTGATATTCAGAAATGGCCTCTCTGGTAAAATTGTCTCTGAGATGGGTATATTTGCTGACAACACTACGCTCTATAACAGACATGAAGGGAAAACGAATGAACACATATCAAAGGCAATGGTTAAAACTCTACAGTAAGACTTCCGGTCTGTAGTGGAATGGGGACAAAAATAGATGATCACATTCAATGCTGCCAAGACTAAGCTTCTTTCCTTTAATAAGCCCAAAACCTTCTCCACCACGAATAACTATGGCTAATGATACATTACCTGAAAGTACTTCGTTCAAACTCCTTGGCTTAACGTTCACAGGGAACATGAGTTGGAACAGATACATCGAAGGCATTGCCGCGGCTGCTGTGAGGATGTGGGCTGTCTCTATCGTTATTTACGACTGAAAGTATCCTGTACCTTTACACGGCCACCATTTCCCAATGTATTGAGTATTGTTGTCACATCTGGACCAGTGCACTGCTACTAGTCTCTCACTCCTAGACAGGGTTCAAAAGAGAGTCGCCAACCTAATAGATCCCGAACTGTCAGCTAAGCTTCAACCTCTGTCCCATCGACGAAATATTGCATCCCTCTGCGTGTTCTACAAATGTTTTAGAGATAGATGCTCCGACGAACTACAAGCCCTTGTACCCCCTTGACGTAAACACCCTCGACAAACCCGACAAGTAGCAAAATTCCACCCCTACACAGTAGAAATCCCTAGATGCCACAAAGCCTTCTACTCTAATATTTTCTTCCCCCAGAACTGCTAGAATTTAAAATTGCCTTCTAGGTTCCCGTTTCGCCGACTGTACTGACATGCAGAAGTTCAAGTAAACAAACATCTTGCTGCTCAACTCCCTACATAGTATCCCTGCAATTTATGTCCCAGATAGTAGCCTCCTACATAAAAGTGACACTGTGCCGTGTTTGGGGTGAAAATGCAACAAAATAAATGGCATAGGTTAAAACGAAAAGAAAACAAAAGAAAGAAGAGCCCCCCCCCCAAAAAAAACGAAGAGATAGACGTGTGGTTTCAATCAGCGTCGGTGTGCGAAATTTTTATATCTATGAATGTAAATACGTTTTAACTGACGTTTTAACGATACTACTATTGTGGGAGTGGGGGGTGTCTTCGTTCGCACTTGACATTTATAAAAATGACATATATTCTACTTTTATTTTATTCAAAACAATAATACTTTTTTTTTTAAACATCACTTTCACGTCAAACAAGGCATGTCCCTACTTGGGCGTAAGGGGCTACTAACTGGAGTCATACTTAAGAAAGATTAACAAGATGTTGGTTTATGTTACATTTAAACTCCTGCATATCAGTACCATCAGTGAAACAGGTAGCAGGAAAGGAATTCACAAAATCTAGCTATTCCAGGGAAGAAACTATTAGAGCAGAAAGTGTTCTGGCATTTAACGACCTCAACAATGAAGAGGCGTGATTTTGTTGCAAGCAGGCTTGTCGGGGATATGTACGTTGAGGGGGCACTAGCTCAATGAGTTCATTATAGCACATTCCATTAAAATACTTTTAAAACAGGCACAGGGACGCAACAGTGTGGCGATGGAACAGGGGTTGGATGAATAAGTCGGACCTAATAGATTGAAAATCCAATTTATCAAATTTACACTTCTAACGATTACTATGATATTGTTCTTTTGACTACTCTTTAACCCCTATCCTCGAGTGACCTTGGAGCCTTGATAAGTGGCGATCCCTTTGTAAAAAAAAACAAAAACATGAGCGATAAAAAAATTAAATAAATGAATGGGCGATTGTCCTGATTATTGTACTCACAGGAATCTTCTGCTCAACACAAGATACGAAACCATGAACAGGAGTATTCCTAATAGCTTCAGTATTACGTCAGTCACCTGCTTTTCATGACCTTACGTTACCCTGATTGGGCGGACAGAAGTGGGTTCTCGACCTTACCCATGTGTCTCCCACAGACTAGTGGAGGGAGAGAGGCACTTTACTTTTCCTTTGACAATAGTGCTGTCCCATCATCCTATACAGGGCCTTGTATTCTCAAAAGGTCACCTATCTGGTACTGGTCAGGATCATTGTTGCTTAACTTCGGCGATCTGGCGAGAACCGGTGTGCCAACGTGATTATGCCGTAGCTCCTCTATTAACTATTCATTATACTCCACCTCTCCCTCCACTCTACACTCTTTTTTCTCTTCCTCTCTTTCCATTCTCTTTATTACATATTAAAACAAGATTTCACCCTTTTGTGACATCATTTACTGTATACTGTCACTAACAATAACGCAAGCTAGCAAGATCCAAAGTTTTAAATGCAGATTCCATAAACAAAGCTTCTTTCTTAGAACTGCACGCCTGTGGAACTCTCTTCCGATTGCCTGCTTTCCAGCTGACTATAATCTGATTGTCTTTAAGTCCAAAGTAATCAAGTTCTTCATGAACCGTCCCCCTAAGTAATCGAATTTACAAAACTCCCACGACTTATGTTTACTACGCGATAATCATATTAACATTACAATCTAAAATTACGCTTAAACCAGGACAAACCTCAAACAAAACCAAATTGCCTCCCCCCTTGCGGCTTGCATTTACGAACATCCGTGGGCTTAGAACTAATTTAAATGATGTTGAAGCATTTATCCTAACAAACACCCCGGATATCTTAGCACTAAATGAGACTAAGCTACACTCCTCCATCCACTCTAACTACTTTAACATGCCCGGATATCTCCCACTCTGCCGTAAGGACTCTGACAGACATATTCACGGGCTTGGAGTCTATATTCGAAACACCCTCGCCTTGACTAGAATCGGGCAATCAAGGCTTTATGTGCTTTAGACTTAACATGCAACATTACATTAGTTACTTTTATTTTCTCTTCCGCTCTTCCTCGACACAGGACTGTGCCCTAATAAACAAAGTCTCTGACAGAATAGATACAGCATTTTCCCTCGACACTAGCATAGTGACTTCAATGTCCACCACAACAACTGGCTTGGATTTTCTACTCATACAGACGCAGCTGGTAGTACAACACATAGCTTCTCTATATCTCATTCACTATCACGGATGGTTACGTTTCCAACCCGTTTCACTGACCAGCAAGAACAACACGCATCACTTTTAGATCAGTTTCTGACCACAGTTCCAGATGATTGTGTTACGAATGCTCATAGCCCACTTGGGAATGCTGATCATGTAGTGATAATAGTTGAAATTTCCCTAAACTCTGGAGCCAAAACGGAAGAACCATTGCTCAAAACAACGAGATATTATAAAAAAACTGACTGGGATGCCATCAGAGATCTCATCAGAGACGCCCCATGGCGAAATATCTTTTCACTTCCTGCTGAATAGTGCGCAAAAGAGACAACTGAATAGTCCAAAACAGCAATTAAAGCACATGTCCCCACGCGGAAATTTTATAGCAAGCCCCACTCTCCCTAATGGTTTACTTCTACTTCCGCAGCTACCATCGCGCAAAGGCAGCATGGGTACCGCAGATTTAACCGACATAAGTTAGACAAAAGTATATAGAAGGCAGAAATAACTGTAAGAAAGAAATAGTGACAGCTAAGAGAGAATTTACTGAAACCACCAAAAAATAAAAAAATAAACCGCGTCGAAGCACAGAAATTAGGAACCCGTGACTTCTGGAAAATCTACAATAGTAAATAATGGGCAGTCAACAATTCTACCACTATCCAACAATCATGAGGGTGTTTGTTCAGCAGCCAAGAAGGCTAACATGCTTGCCAGTCAGTTTGCCTCCAACTCTACACTCGACCCTGCTAATCACCCCCTCTTAGACTTTCTTTTACGGACAAACGCCAAACTAGACGATCTAAAAATCACCCCTTCTCAAGTGCATGCTATCATAAAAAATCTTTACACTTCAAAAGCATGTGGACCTGATCTCATCCCGGCTGTGTTATTAAAAAAGTGCTCCACTGAAGTAGTTCCAGTTCTCTTCAAACTTTACAACAGATGCCTTAGCCTTAATGAATCTTGCTTTCCTGCCTGCTGGAAAACTGCTTCTGGCGAAAGAACTGACCCAGTAAATTACCGCCCCATTAGCCTCCTCCCATTTTCGCCAAAATATTTGAGTCCATAATTAACCAAGCTCTAGTCCAACACCTTACAGGTGCTAAACTTCAAACCGACCAACAATATGGATTTAGGCAAGCTCGTTCCACAGCAGACATCCTAACTGCAATCTCAGAACGTATATCTCATTCACTTGACAAAGCAGGGGAGGGTAGAACGGTAGCTCTAGATATATCTAAGGCTTTTGACAGGGTATGGCATGAAGGTCTTCTCAGGAAAATCAGATCATACGGTATAACTGGAAGAATACGTAACATAATTAAATCCTTCTTAGACCAGAGAAAAATCCAGGTTGTACTCGACAGTCGTACATCTAAACAATATGATATAAATGCGGGAGTGACTCAAGGGTCTATCCTTTGGACCTCTATTATTCATAATATTCATAAATGACCTCTCTGACAAAATTGTCTGTGAGATGGGTATATATACTGACGACACCACACTCTATAACAGACTCGACAGGAAAACAAATGAACACATATCTAAAAAAATTGCAGAAACATTAGAGGATGACCTCCGATCTGTAGTGGAATGGGGACAAAAATGGATGGTCATATTCAATGCTACCAACACTAAACTTGTTTCCTTCAATAACTACAAGAAACCTTCTCTGCCACCAATAGCAATGGTCAAAGACTTTATCTGAAAGTACATCGAACTAACGTTCACAGGAAACATGAGTTGGAACAATTACATTGAGAGCATTGCCAGGACCGCTGCGAAGAAGGTAGGTTCTCTCTACCGTGCTAGAAAGCTACTAACCCCGAAAGTATCCTGTACCTCTATAAGGTCACTATTCACCCATGTATGGCGTATTGTTGTCATATTTGGGTCGGTGTATCTGCTACTAGTCTCTCATTCTTAGACAAGGTTCAAAAGAGAGTCGTCAACCTAATAGGTCCTGGACTGTCATCTAAACTTCAGCCTCTATCCCATCGACGAAATGTAGCATCCCTCTGCCTGTTCTACAAATACTTTAACGGTGAATGCTCCAACGAACTGCAAGCACTTGTACTCCCTCGATGTAAATACCCCCGACAAACCCGACAAGCAGCAAAATCTCACCCCTTCACAGTTGAGATCCCTAGATGTAAAAGAGCCTTCTACTCCAGTAGTTTCTTCCCCAGAACCGCTAGACTTTGGAATTCCCTTCCGGGTTCCTGCTTCCCCAACTGTACTGACATGCAGAAGTTCAAGTGTAACGTGAACGGACATCTTGCTGGCCAACTCCCAACATAGTACCCCTGTAGCTTATGTCTCTGGTAGTAGCCCCCTATATCAAAGTAGCAATGTGCCTTTTTTGGGGTGAAAATGTATAAAAAAAAAAAAAAAAGAAAAAAACTAGATATACTCAATAAGCCTTATTCTCAAGTGGCCTCCAGACCTTGATAAGTGGTGATTTCTGCGTAAAAACAGACAAAAAAGACCTTCTTTCTACAGAGACGACCCGTGACCTTTCCGATCACATGTCGCCGATATTCTCTGCTTTAATGGCTGACATTATTCTTTTACTACCTAACTATTTCTACTGCCATGAAGGATATTTTCCGATATATTCATCCCCTGTTGACAAGTGATGATGCCATCAATTTATGACGTCATAAAGAGTCTTTCCAATGTCTTCCCGTTGTTTTATTCGATGATGTCACCCAATATACACGTCAATAAACAATCGTACAATATAATAAGATCGGTAATGTTTCAGTAATATATAAGATAGATTCTTATGTTTGAGAATTTTGTTAATGAGGATTAATAATTTAGATTATTTGAATAATTCAGACCACTGTTCTCATCTTGAGTGTTTTTTTCACAACGTTTCAACAGATGTAACTTCCAATCTTATTTAGTTGTATCTTGTCAAACTCGGGAATCTTTCTGTCGAACTCTGAAATCTGTACGGAATTTCGTAAAGAATCCTTTATTTAATTCACAGGTTAGCTTACGAATTTTTTTATAGATTCCCGAGTTTTACCACTGATATGATTAAAAAGACAACATATTTCCTTTTCATAAATTTTAAGCGTGAACGCAGACCCCACAGTATATTGGTATGAATAAATTAAAAGTAACTTTGTTGCTTCTACTTTTAGATTTCGTGTGAACAAGAAAGATTTGTCTACCTCTTCGTTTTCTGTGTCGTCTGCTGCATTCAAGTCTTTGAATAAAACTGGCGACAATAAAATAAAAAGTTAAACTGTTTTCTTTTTATATATTTCGAGTGTTTACGCAGAGCCCACAGATTTTTTAAAGGTAGTTAAAGTAAATGAATACAAAATGGAACGATAAAATTGTTGCCATAGAAAAGAGGACATGATTCCATTTCTGTTTGATGAAAATCGGTTTTCTTTTTTGTTGTAGACTAACTACTATTTGGCCAAGTGTGTACAAATCCTAAAAGTGATAGGAGCTTTCTTCTGAAAGTGACACAATGTTCAACGAGCGAGATCGAAGATGCGCCGCTGTACAAACCATGCTCTCTACTGATCAAAGTTATGACAACATGACCATTGTCAGCATCCTCAAAATGCAAATCCGAGCAGTTCAACGCTTGAGGGCACAGCTCAACGCATCGGATGACCCAGTTTTGTGTAGTTTCAAGGGAAGGCCACATCATGCCACTTCACATCTTCGAAGTCGGCTTGAAAGTCAACACCAAATTTTACCTGGAAGTGCTGAAGAGTATGGGGATCAGGTGGCCGCTGGCCCACAAGTCCAAAGAGGCCCAGTCTTGCCTTTAGAAGGAGTGCTACGACTTTCCACCCTTCTCTCACTGCCCCTCTACTCACCCGACTTAAACCTGCTGGACTACTTCGTTTGATCATATGTCGAAAAAATCACACACATGATCTCCCACAATATCAAAGTCAGCCTGATCGCCGCCATGCGTCGTCGAGTATTCGCCGAGCTCCCGCCGGCGTTTGTGAAAAATGCATGCTCCCAGTTACGAACCCGTATTGAGGCGGTAACTGAATGCGGCTACATCGTTATACCCTGTAAATTAACAAAAAAAAAAGAAAGAAAGAAAAGAAGAAAATGGGCGCTGACCCGAAAGTATTATTTCCGATTTAAAATAAAAATACTCTCGTTCCCAAGATACAACTGAAGAAGGTCAGACGTTACATCTGCCGAAACTAAGATGAGAATAGTCGTTTGAATAATGATAATGATAGCGTTCATCTACTAAATTCTGAAATGAACCATTACCGGATTCTATAATCTGTTGTCAGATTTTTTTTTTTTTCATTTTCTCAGGGTCTGCATGATCTATTTTCTGTGTAATGCCCCCACCCATGCTAACGCCTTTGGCACAGGTGTACAACATCTTAAACAACAAAAAAAAAAACCTCATTAGAGAACAGCTGTATCGATTTGAACCGTCGACCCAATTCCCTGTTTTTGTTTCACCTTTCCAATATACAGCCAAGGTCAATTGAGAATTTACGGCTGACGCAGAAATCCTGCGTTTTATTAATTGGCTCTTGGGATAGATTCAACTTATGAGTAACCAAATGTTACCAACCCGGGTGTGTGTGCGTGTGTACGTAGGGAAGGAGTGATGTTTTCCCCAAATGGGGCAATTTCCGGACTTCTAATGGATAAACCACAGATTGACAGATTTGAACGTTTCCAATATTAAACCTTTTTTAATTGCGTAGATTGCAAATACAGGGTGGCCCACTTAAAAGTAAGCAAGAAAATTAATAGAGGAGGAACATTCTGCGTTTAAATAACCTGTACTATTATAAAAGATGCTGGAAATGCTTCCCATTGACATCTATGCATTTCTGGGCACATTTGACAACGTTTGCAGATACTGCCTGTAGATTTTCTCTGGTGATACTCCTGATAACGTTGGTAATGTTTTTCTTCAGTTGGTCTTAATTCTGAGGATTATTTGCATAAACTTGTTGTTTTAAAGTCCCCAAAGATAAAAATCACATGATGACAAGTCCGGGGAACATGTTGGCCATAACCCTTTGCTTATTGTTCTCTCTTCGGTAAACATGTCATGAATTTGTGCCAGTGATTTGCGAGACGTGTGCCATGTAGCGCCATCTTGTTGGAAAAAGAATTGCATTTTGTTTTGTCGTTTCAGTTGGTCGTTATGAGAAAGATTGGCCTTTTGGCCAAGATCAAAGTGCCGCATCTGTTCTTCAAATTTCTCGTTCTCTTTCAGTGGAGGGGAAATCCTTCACAACTGAGACAATTTTTATTTTTGTACCTTTTCTCCACGTTAAAAAACGACCCTGGTGTCTAACCCTGTCCCGTGGGGAGGCATTGTAAATAGGTACTGTTAAGTACGCCACGTTGTACATAAGAAGGTGTTCAAATATAAGACTTACCGATGAGATTAATAGTAAGTATAAACACTTAAGTACAGGTTGTCGCCCGTTTTAACTTTTTTTTTTTTACACAGTGATCACCACTTATCAAGGCCCGGAAGCCACTCAGGGATAAGGGTTAAATACTTACAACAAACCGAATTTACTAGAATAAATGCTAATGAATCACCGTGAAAGACGGTAATGATGAAAATTGGGTAGAAATTTATTATTTAAGAGGACAGCTCAACAAAAATTTATTTAAATTGTACTTGTAAACGACCATGTTATATTCAGCTGAGAAGCAGATCCGTGGTATTGTGTTCTATAGATAAGCAGTTCTAGAAAGAAGCTTTGCTCATAGAATTTTCGTTTAATTTTAGTTACAGAGTAAGGGAAATTACGTAGTTATGGTATACCATGTTATTTACAATGTAGGATAGAGGTACAAGCAAACATTTATGCATTTAAAGTCAGTTTGAAAATACAGCAGAACTCCAGGATACAGTGGCCCTAGGATACGGGTTTTTGTTCAGATTGCGCTGTGGAATACGATGTTTTTCCGGTCCCTGGTTACGGTATTTGCCCCGCCTTACGGTGTTATTTATAATGTTATTTGATTATATACATGTGTATTATATACTGTACTGTATTTTGTTACTAATATTTAATGCCGTGTTCCAGGGTTCTACTGTAAGTGTATAGTTTAGTTTTGGGAAAACATGGTATTTGAGTACGTTCAAATGCAGCATCGGGTTAAACCTGTTCCTTTTTAAGCCAACCGAAACTCAGTGATGAATTTATCAAGCCAGCCAATG